>NC_088407.1:14944351-15139351 GCF_034236695.1 Oncorhynchus nerka
TCTAGATGATTCTGTGCTTCCAACTTTGTGGCAACAGTTTGGGGAAGGTTCTTTCCTGTTTCAGCAAGACAATACCCCTGTGCACAAAGCAAGGTCCATACTGAAATGGTTTGTCAAGATCGGTGTGGAAGAACTTGACTGGCCTGCACAGAGCCCTGACCTCAACCCCATAGGACACCTTTGGAATGAATTGGAACGCCGACTGCGAGCCAGGCCTAATCACCCAACATCAGTGCCCAACCTCACTCATGCTCTTGTAGCTGAATGGAAGAAGCATGTGGCAAGTCCCCGCAGCAATGTTCCAACATCTAGTGGAAGGCCTTCCCAGAAGAGTGGAGGCTGTTATAGCAACAATGTTCCAACATCTATCTAGGTGAAGGCCTTCCCAGAAGAGTGAAGGCTGTTATAGCAGCAATGTTCCAACATATATCTAGGTGAAGGCCTTCCCAGAAGAGTGAAGGCTGTTATAGCAGCAATGTTCCAACATATATCTAGGTGAAGGCCTTCCCAGAAGAGTGGAGGTTGTTATAGCAACAATGTTCCAACATCTAGGTGAAGGCCTTCCCAGAAGAGTGGAGGCTGTTATAGCAACAATGTTCCAACATCTATCTAGGTGAAGGCCTTCCCAGAAGAGTGGAGGCTGTTATAGCAACAATGTTCCAACATCTAGGTGAAGGCCTTCCCAGAAGAGTGGAGGCTGTTATAGCAGCAATGTTCCAACATCTATCTAGGTGAAGGCCTTCCCAGAAGAGTGAAGGCTGTTATAGCAGCAATGTTCCAACATCTATCTAGGTGAAGGCCTTCCCAGAAGAGTGAAGGCTGTTATAGCAGCAATGTTCCAACATCTATCTAGTGGAAGGCCTTTCCAGAAGAGTGAAGGCTGTTATAGCAGCAATGTTCCAACATCTATCTAGGTGAAGGCCTTCCCAGAAGAGTGAAGGCTGTTATAGCAGCAATGTTCCAACATCTATCTAGGTGAAGGCCTTCCCAGAAGAGTGAAGGCTGTTATAGCAGCAATGTTCCAACATCTATCTTAGGTGAAGGCCTTCCCAGAAGAGTGAAGGCTGTTATAGCAGCAATGTTCCAACATCTAGTGGAAAGCCTTCCCAGAAGAGTGGAGGTTGTTATAGCAACAATGTTCCAACATCTAGGTGAAGGCCTTCCCAGAAGAGTGGAGGCTGTTATAGCAGCAATGTTCCAACATCTATCTAGGTGAAGGCCTTCCCAGAAGAGTGGAGGTTGTTATAGCAACAAAGCGGGGGACCAACTCCATATTAATGGCCATGATTTTGGAATGAACACGTGTCCACATCCTTTTGGTTGTATAATGTAGCGGTTGCTGCTAACACGCATTGCTTGAATAACATCAGATTAGCAACCTGGCAGAAAAGCCTTTTCCTACAATGTCTATCTCTGTTTACCACACCATCTCTGTCTATCCACTGCATGCATGCATGCATTCATTGTGCCATTCCACAACGTCTATCTCTGTTTACCACACCATCTCTGTCTATCCACTGCATGCATGCATGCATGCATGCATGTGCCATTCCACAACGTCTATCTCTGTTTACCACATCATCTCTGTCTATCCACTGCATGCATGCATGCATGCATTGTGCCATTCCACAACGTCTATCTCTGTTTACCACACCATCTCTGTCTATCCACTGCATGCATTGTGCCATTCCACAACGTCTATCTACATTCACTAAGGCGAGATGAGTTCCCACTGAGCTTTAAACACATAGCCCTAAGGACAAACTGTTTAGGACTCCTATTGACAATGAGGCTCAGGGCAGGAGTGCTGATGTAGGATCCGTTTCTGCTGATGTAGGATCCGTTTTCTATCCTTATATAGCTGCGTTTCCCAAACTTGGTCCTCTGGACCCCAAGGGGTGCACGTTGTTCTTGTTTTTGTATATTTTTTTGGGGCTACTTTCACCCCTTTTTCGTGATCTCCAAATTGGTAGTTACAGTCGTCCCATAGCTGCACCTCCCGTACGGACTCAGGAGAGGTGAAGGTCGAGAGCCATGCATCCTCTGGACCCCAAGGGGTGCACGTTGTTCTTGTTTTTGTATATTGGTGAAGGTCGAGAGCCATGCGTCCTCTGGACCCCAAGGGGTGCACGTTGTTCTTGTTTTTGTATATTGGTGAAGGTCGAGAGCCATGTGTCCTCTGAAACACGACCATGTCAAGTCACACTGCTTCTTGACACACTGCTCGCTTAACCTGGTAGCCAGCCACACCAATGTGTCGGAAGGAACACCGTCCACCTGGCAACCATATCAGCGTGCACTGCACCCTGCCCGCCAGAGGAGTCGCTAGAGAGCAATGGGACAAGGTAAACCTGGCCGGCCAAACCCTCCCCTAGCTTGGACGGCGCTGGGCCAAACCCTCCCCTAGCTTGGACGATGCTGGGCCAATTGTGCGCCACCTCAAGGGTCTCCCAGTCACGGCCGGCTGTGACACAGCCTGGGATTGAACCCGGATCTGTAGTGACGCCTCAAGCCTTGCGATGCAATACCTGACCGCTGCGCCACTCAGGAGGCCAGGTGTTTGGTTTTTGCCCCCAGCACCACACAGCTGATTGAAATAATCAACTTAATCATCAAGCTTTGTTCATTTGAATCAGCTGTGTAGTGTTTGGGCAAAAAATAAAAAGGTCCACCTCTTGAGGTCCCGCGGACCAGCTTTGGGAAACGCTGGTCTATAAATTATAGTATGATATGGACATGGCAGGAGACCTGGGGGCTGTATGTATAAAGTGTCAGAGTGAGAGCGTTGATCTAGGAGAGATTCCCCCTGTCTGTCTACTCTTAATTCATTTTTTAATCGAAAAAAGGAAATCTTGACTCTAGATCAGCGTTATTAAAAGAAATACCAGATCAGCACACCTACTCTCAACGGAGCCCTGGCGTGAGAATGACTGGTCATCATACACACTGACAGCTGGTAGACATGGTGTGATGTCATTATCTTTGGTGGAGATGATTAGGAGGGAAAAGTCTAGATGATAGAGCACCATAAACGGTCTGCTCTGTTGACAGATGGGCTAAAGCACACACACACACACACACACACACAGCAATGCTTTACTATACCTGAGAATACTTTTTGTGGACCAACAATTGATTCCCATTCAAAATCCTATTTTCCCTAATTCTAACCCCTAAACCTAAAATACAATTTTTACAAGTGAGGACTGGCAACATATCCTCACTTCTCTGAATGTTAGTTGGTTTACTATTCTAGTGAGGACTTCTGGTACACACACACACACAGACACACACACACAGCCAATTACAAAGACTCACGAATATATAGGTGCTTGTGCGCGCGATTTTGTCCGGCGTGCGTGCATGCCAGCGTTTTGGGCATCATTTGCTACTGATTAAGAGCTTAACCTATCGTTAAGACTCCTATGTGTCGTATAAAAATAGAAACGTTACAAAACTATAGGGTATTTTAGTTACACTTAATTAGTTTACCAACCGAGTGGCCGATACCATTTAACGTGGAGCATGGCCTAAGTGCGTGACATATTGTAGACTTGTGTGTCTTATAAAATAACACACAGTTATGCAACACAAAAGGTAGGCAACGTAGGGTAGGTAATTACAATACGGTAATTCATTTAGGCTACTAACCGGCTATGTCCCACAACTGCAGACGCACCACCGTCTTGTGATCCCAATTGAGGATTTTGAGAGCGAAGTCTACTCCTATGGTGGCCCGGTAATGTTGAGAGAATATCTGATGGACATAACGCTTGATTATAGACGTCTTGCCGACACCCAAGTCACCGATGACCAGGACCTTGAGCAAGCGTTGTTGCTGCATGGTTGGACTATGAGTTGGTAGAAAACAATCACGTCTAGTTACACCACATTATTGTCCACATAGAAATGTTTTATGAAAAATGACATGCAGAAAAAAATATTCCAAAAGCCAGTGTCTCTTTTTTCAGTTGTTTTTATTCCATATGGGTCCACTTTTCGCAGCTCTCTTTTCCCGTTACTGAAGTTGTAAACTGTCTTATTTGTCACACAGACAAGTCAATTGATAGAGAAAAAACATTTACATCCCGTCTCCACTTATTCAAAATATGCACTCAAAAATAGTCCGGAAGTTATTTTGTATTTTCTCTGTTTTTCTATTTCTATACAAGTCCAATGAATCCACGCACGACTGTGCGTATTGGTGGCTCTTCACCAGTTACCTAACCTTCATTCCATCTGGCGCTAAAAAGGAGAACTTCTAAAAAGTGCTGTCAGCGCAAAGTCATTAACTAACTGTCAAATGAGGTCAAACAGCCTGCGGTCTGTGTGCGTGCTCAACTTTTCTAAAAGTCGTTGCCGTTTATCTGCGCGTGAAGCTTCTTCTGCCCGTCAGCTGTTTGACGACCACACCCCTTTAACCGATCAAATGAAGGCCAACTACACCACATAGTTATTCACATAGAAAAATGTCATGGAAAATTACATAAAGAAACAAATTTTCCAAGCAGTGGTTAAAAAATTACCCAATTGTCATACTTGAGTTAAAGATACCATAATAGAAAATTACTCAAGTGCAAGTGAAAGTCACCCAGTACAATACTACTTGAGTAAAAGTCTAAAAGTATTTGGTTTAAAAAAGATTTAAGTATCAAAAGTAAATGGTATTGGTAAAAAATACTTAAGTATCAAACGTAAAAGTATAAATAATTTCAGATTCCTTATATAAAGCAAACTAGATGGCATAATACATACGGATAGCCAGGGGCATGCTCCAACACGGACTTAATTTACAAACGAAGCATGTGTTTAGTGAGTCTGCCAGATCAGAGACAGTAGGGATGACCAGGGAAGTTCTCTTGATAAGTGTGTGAATTAGGCTATTTTCCTGTCTTGCTAAGCATTCAAAATGTAACGAGTAAATTAGGGTGTCAGGATAAAATATATATATAAAAAGTAAAGTACAGATACCCCACAAAAACGAATTAAGTAGTACTTTCACGTATTTTTACTTAACTACTTTACATCACTCTGAGTCCAAGTCAGTGTCTATCTTTTTCTCGTTCCATATGGGTCCACTTTCCAGCAGCTCCCTTTTCCCCATTACCTGAAGTTGTCTGTATGCCAAATAAGGTAATCCTCCACATATTCTAGCCTAAACTAGTACATTAATTGATAGAGAGAGAGAAAGAAACAAACATTCATATCCTGTCTCACTTATTTCAAATATGCATTCTCAAA
Organism: Oncorhynchus nerka; assembly: GCF_034236695.1. Lineage (NCBI taxonomy): Eukaryota > Metazoa > Chordata > Actinopteri > Salmoniformes > Salmonidae > Oncorhynchus > Oncorhynchus nerka. Next base: position 14,949,593 of record NC_088407.1, read on the forward strand.
AATATTCCAGTTTATTTATTTTATCACTTTTTCTATTTCCATACACGTCCAATGTATTCACGCACAACTGTCCGTGTTGGTGACGTGTTTGTGACCATTCCATCTAGTGCAAAAAAGTTATAAAAAATGATGTCATCAGCTGTCAAGTTAGGTCAAGCAGCCTGTGTGCGCGCGATCATCTCATGTATAAGCAGTTGCCATTCCTCTGAGCGTGAAGCGTCAGCTGTTTGACGACCACACCCCTTTAACCGATAAAGTTGTCTACGCCCACACAAGCCTGGGTTTTCTACGGCTGCTACGATAGGTTAACACAAGCCTGGTCGTTCTACGGCTGCTACGATAGGTTAACACAAGCCTGGTTGTTCTATGCCTGCTACGATAGGTTAACACAAGCCTGGTTGTTCTATGCCTGCTACGATAGGTTAACACAAGTCTGGTCGTTCTACGCCTGCTACGATAGGTTAACACAAGTCTGGTCGTTCTATGCCTGCTACGATAGGTTAACACAAGTCTGGTCGTTCTACGCCTGCTACGATAGGTTAACAAGCCAAACGTTCACTGTACTGTCTGTCCATCGCTCTGACGCAACATAGCGCAGCAGGGAGAAACAAAAAAATATACATATACCAGTGTATGTCCCGAATGGAGCAGTGGTCTGAGGTGTCACTACAGACTCTGGTTCGATTCCCGGCTGTCCCATAGCGCGGCGCACAATTGGCCCAGCGTCGTCTGGGTTAGGTCGTCATTGTAAATAATAAGTTGTTATTCACGGACTTGCCTAGTTAAAGGTTAAATAAAATAAAGAAAAATTCGTCCCAGCGCAGTGAAGCATCGGTTGGTTACCGACATGTCCCCCTTAACGCAACCGTTTTATCAAATTGAACAAGCTCCAATAAATGTTTTATATCAGCGGGTCTGTTTGGTAGGCAGTATGTAGGGAATAAACAGTTCCGTTATTAAGGAATAGTGCCATTTCACCCACCAAAAGGGGTTGCCATACAACAGGTAAAGTGATTGATATCCCATATAAACAAAACCACAACATTTAAATACCATTTTTATAATGGTGTTATAACAAGAGTTGATATATAGGCCTAGTCTAATATAATTTTCTTCTATGCTATTTGTGTCGCTGTGGGTTTTTGGGGAGATGAGAAAAGTGGTTGTCCGCCTCTATATTGATGTTTACGGTAGTAGTGGTGCTGATGCGGGCGGGGAAGTGGAATGAGTCAGGTTCTGTGATGCTGCTGCTAGCGCTGCCATTTCATCAACAGCAACATTCATTTCATAACATTTTGCGGCCTTCAAAATCAGGAAACGAACCCGTCGAATGTATCACATTCGAAACGAGTCTGGTTTTAGACAATAGTGTAGACTTCCGTCTACAAATAACAACCTTTTGTGGAGTAAAGCGTGCTGTGGATTCTTCTCTTAGACCTAGGACGTTCGAGCCCGTTGTTATCGTTATAAACCGTAATAAAGACACTAGACCCGTCGTTGGATCTCTCCAGGGGAATTGTAAAACTGTGGTTTTATGTGTCGCTGTAAGAACTTTTTTCGGCGTTTGTTCTACGAAAGAGGAGACGAGCTTCTCGAAACGATGGAACCTGCAGCATTCGGGTTCTGAACGCCGCAACTAAACAACGTAAGATGAAACCATTCCACGTTCTCCTAGGCTATAGGCCTTGCTCGTAATTGTGACCTCGATCCCATTAAAATACATTTTAAATTTCAGGATAACGATGAGAGAAATAAGAAAAAGGTTTTGAATAAAGTGGATGAAGTTACACTGCTTGTGGTCTTGGAAGCCTGTTATGAGAGTGACAGCTGTGATGTGGTAAAGTTCATCAAATCATCGTGTAGATTCTATTCTAGCCAGCTGTTCTCCATTCGATTCCCCATTAGCCTACTGACAGATCAGGTTGAACTATCCCTATAATAATAACAACAATCAATTGTCCTGCCATAAGGAAAAACGGAGGGGCCCATTCATTGACCTTGGTAGGTCTGGGAAAAAACATTCGATTTGAATCCAAAAGCACCTTACGTGAAATATTATTTTGACATTTTAGTCACTTAGCAGACTCCCTTATCCAGAGAGACTTACAGTAGTGAGTGGAAACATGTACATACTGGTCCCCTGTGGGAATCGAACCCACAACCCTGGCGGTGCAAGCGCCATGCGCTACCGACTGAGCCACATCCACGGTATGTTCTACAATAGACATAGTTTTGTCCCCTATAGGTGACTGTAATAGGTTACAGTCAACTGTCCGTGTCGATGCTCCAGAGATCAGAGTTAAAGCCGATATCCGGGCTGAGTCAACAGCTATGGGGGTGGGTATTACGGTTATTCTCTAGGGGATCTGTGTGTCCACGGTAGGCAGAGTGTTTGCATATTAAGCGGACTGTGTAATCCCCCGGCCAGGCAGAGTGAGGTAGTGGCGGTGAGCTTTAGTTAGCACTAGAGGCAGTGTGATGGCTGGATAACCAGGCCTGTGCATAGAATGCAATACCATAATAAATTATTGCATTGTAGTGTTTTCAATAAGCATACTTCTATAGAACATGGAATAGAATACAGAATCAAATATGTAAGCTATATTACTTACTTGCCACTGGCTACAACTAGAATGAAATCACTTTATTTTTCTTAAGAGGGAAATTCAACAGGGCTTTGTATATTCAGCAATAAAATAAATCCTTGATAACCTAAAATAAATCCTTGATAACCTAAAATAAATCCTTGATAACCTAAAATAAATCCTTGATAACCTAAAATAAATCCTTGATAACCTAAAACAGACTATCAAATCAATGGTGACATAGCCAAGTCAAGTGTCTTGAAAGTAGGCCAACATAGGCTAGAAAATCAGATCTCCTCTAGTCACATGCTTGTAATTAAACATGTGGCTATAATAGGCATTATAAACTGGGTGGTTTGAGCCCTGAATTCTGATTGGCTGAAGGTCATGGTATATCAGACCGTACACCACGGGTATGCCAAAACATGTATTTTTACTTCTCTAATTATGTTGGTAACCAGTTTATAAAAGCAATAAGGAACCTCGGGGGTTTGTGGCCAATATACCACGGCTAAGGGCTGTATCCAGGCACTCCACATTGCGTCGTGCAGAGGACACAGTCCTTAGCTGTGGTATATTGGCCATATACCACACCTCCTCTGGCATTATTGCTTTATTGTAACACTGGGGGCCTAGATAAAAACCATGGCCATATCAAGATGAGGAGAAGTACAGCCTTTTAACTCATCACCAGGGCCGTCTCTAGCCTTCTGGGGTCCCCAAGTGAACACTGTTGTCACGGGTTACGGGTTACCTGTCTGACACTGGTTTTGTGCGTCCATTCGCCTGTGTCTCTCTCCACGTGCCTGATTTACACAACAGAAGCTAGACAGTAGTCACCATGGAGGCGATATGGCTGTACCAGTTCCGACTCATCGTCATTGGGGACTCGACGGTGGGGAAATCGTGTTTGATCCGGCGGTTCACAGAGGGACGCTTCGCCCAGGTGAGCGACCCCACGGTCGGCGTAGATTTCTTCTCTCGCCTGGTGGAGATCGAGCCGGGGAAACGGATCAAGCTACAGATCTGGGATACTGCGGGACAGGAGCGGTTCAGGTATGGTGTGTGTGTGGTCTAAGGATGGTGACAGGTATTTATCATCGAATATTAACCTCTTTCGGTAGTGATCTATCATAGCCTACCTTTCGAATGACAACGCGCTCTGCTGTGTCAATGCTGCTTCCTGTCCAACAAGACTGAGGTCCACACTGAAGTCAGGTTGTGTCATTCCACTACTGATTAGGGTTATTGACGAGTCAAAAGAGCCTTATTATGCAAAGTACAAAGGGTATGCGGTTATTGGCCTATTTAAACATTTACAGGAACATCGGTAACACATTGGACATGCAGGCCTAAATAGGCCTGATAGACATTTCTAAAACATACAAAACAAGTATATGAGGACCCTTTTAAATACATTTACCTAGCAGCCTTTGAACACACACACACACACTTCGTCAGCGTTCCATCTCTCCATTTCCTGCTCTGCATCTGTGTCTTCTGATTCATTTCAACTGTTTCTTATGAATATTTTACCAGCCTCCTATCTTCATTCTCTCTTTCTTGAAGTCCTCTTCTTCCACCTCCCCTTCCCTCTATCCACCCACACCTTGCCTGCCTGTCATATCCCTCCTCCCACTTCCTCTCCCCTTCCTGTCCTCCCTCCCGCCCGCCCCTCACATTTTCTCTTTCTCTCTTCTGCCAAACTTTCCCTCTCCCTCACTACCCACTCTCTCCTCACTACCCACGCTCTCCCTTTTTCTAACCTTTATATCTGTCTCCTAACACCTCTCTCCCTCACTACCCACTCTCTCCCTCACTACCCACTCTCTCCCTCACTACCCACTCTCTCCCTTTTTCTAACCTTTATATCTGTCTCCTAACACCTCTCTCCCTCACTACCCACTCTCTCCCTCACTACCCACTCTCTCCCTTTTTCTAACCTTTATATCTGTCTCCTAACACCTCTCTCCCTCACTACCCACTCTCTCCCTCACTACCCACTCTCTCCCTTTTTCTAACCTTTATATCTGTCTCCTAACACCTCTCTCCCTCACTACCCACTCTCTCCCTCACTACCCACTCTCTCCCTTTTTCTAACCTTTATATCTGTCTCCTAACACCTCTCTCCCTCACGCTCTTCTTTTAGTTCAGAACGACACTATTTGTCTTCGTGATGAGTGTGATGCAACAGTAACACTCTTGATAACATCTCAGATGTTTCCTCAATGATGTGGATGTTTCTATCCTCTACTGTGATCTGCCATGTCATCCAGGTTCAGCTTAGTAGCCAATAGTCCATCTATATCTCATGTTCTCTCTCATCTCAACCCTCTCTCAGGTCCATCACAAGAGCCTACTATCGTAACTCGGTGGGCGGGCTCCTGCTGTTTGACATCACAAACCGTCGCTCCTTCCAGAACGTTCATGATTGGCTAGAGGAGGCCCGGAGTCACGTCCAACCACACAGCATCGTGTTCCTATTGGTCGGACACAAGTGTGACCTGGAGCCTCAGCGTCAGGTAGCCTATCAGAATGTGTGTGTGTGTTTGATTGAGCATTTGAAGAAAGAATTCTCACCCTAACAAAGGACACTATAAATGACACCTGAAACACATTTCTATGAAATCAGACAATAAAATAGAATCTTTACCTTTTAAAAAAAATCGGCAGGTGACTCGTCAGGAAGCTGAGAAACTCGCCGGCGCCTACGGGATGCGTTACGTAGAAACCTCGGCCCGCGACGCCATCAATGTGGAGCACGCCTTCACGGAGCTGACCAGGGACATCTTCCACCTGGTGAGGAGATAATCTTCTTCAACCGGAGTCAAAAATCTAAATGGAGTCACATTTTCAATGCTAACCCTTGGCTATTAAAGCAATGGGCTGGTCCCATAAAACATGAATCTCAAAGAAACTAAATTGTAATTCATATACAATTATTAGGTTATTGCCATTTTAACAAGTCATTTCAAAATAAATACCTGATAAATACTAGGGCTGGGAATTGCCAGGGACCTCACGATACAATAGTATTACAATACCCACAATAGTATTACAATACCCACAATAGTATTACAATACTTAGGTGCCGATATGTTTTGTGATTCTCCCGATTCTATATGTATTGCTGTTTGATACTGTGATTTTATTGTGATGATGATGTTCCAAACATATGGCTCACTATATGTCTGCTGCAGAGAGACGAGAGAGAGAGAGCAGGAGAAAACAGGTTGAATCAGTCAGGGAAACAAATAGCATGTTGGCTCAGCATTTAGAAAGAAGATGGAGAACAAGCTATAGGATTTGGAGCAGGTATAGCCAACTAGCGCTAGTTAACGCAACCTACAGTAGCAATGAATAAATATCTGGAGAATAATATTGCGATATGTAACTATCGATTCCCCCCCATCACTACTGGGCTGTAAAATAAAAGTGTTAGTTAATTAATCGGAAGCCTCTGCATGTGAATACTTAACCTTGATATCTTGGCCCTAGGTAAGGAGCGGTGACATCACTATCCAGGAGGGTTGGGAAGGGGTGAAGAGCGGCTTCGTCCCCAACGTGGTCCACTCCTCCGAGGAGGTCACCAAGAGTGACCGGCGGTGCCTCTGCTGATCTGGAGGGATCACTAGAGAGATCTCTGACTCAAGCCTGGTTTCACCTAGGTCCTCCTGGATCCATTTCAGCTCTAGTTTAGCAATTTCCCTCTGCTGATCTGCATCAGGATGGAGGGATCTTACCCACAACTACACTACATGGTCAAAAGTATGTGGACACATCAAATTAGTGGATTTTGCTATTTCAGCCACACCGGTTGATGACAGGTGTATAAAATCGAGCACACCGCCATGCAATCTCCATAGACAAACATTGGCAGTAGAATGGCCCGTACCGAACAGCTCAGTGACTTTCAATGTGGCACCATCATAGGATGCCACCTTTCCAACAAGTCAGTTTGTCAGATTTCTGCCCTGCAAGAGCTGCTCCAGTCAACTGTAAGTGCTGTTATTCTGAAGTGGAAACATCTAGGAGCAACAGCGGCCCAGCTGCGAAGTGGTAGGCCACACAAGCGCACAGGTTGTCGAGATCGGTGTGGAAGAACTTGACTGGCCTGCATAGAGCCCTGACTTCAACCCCATCAAACACCTTTGGGATGAATTGGAATGCCGAGTGTGAGCCAGGCCTAATCGCCCAACATCAGTGCCCAACCTCACTCATGCTCGTGGCTGAATGGAAGCAAGTCCCTGCATCAATGTTCCAACATCTAGTGGAAAGCCTTCCAGGAAGAGTGGAGGCTGTTCTAGCATCAAAGGGCAAACCAACTCCATATTAATGCCCATGATTTTGGAATGAGATGTTTGATTAGCAGGTGTCCACAGACTTTTGGCCATGTAGTATAGATCCCTGGTTTCCCCATCTCCTTTCTTCCAATATGCAATCCCATAACACAATTTATACAGCCAGAAGGCATCACACACCATGGTTGGGCAAGGTTTAGCCAAAACGACATTCTATTTGACTCAGTTTAAAGGAGACTAAGATGGAGGGGGCTCTCAGTCTCTCCCCTCCCCCCCAAAGGAAACTAAATCTGGTCTCAAAAACTCTGTGGTTCTCTACTTTTTTCCCCCACTCATCATCCAACGACCACTGTACAATCCCTATCCAACACCATAATGGGCTTTATGGACCCTGTGGACAGGGATGTAAGGGAACGACTGTTTGACTGACAGTACAGGTGGACAAAGTGACTCCAGGGACGTATTCACTTCACATCAAACGGAGGAAATGGACAGAACAGGAAGGGACAACCTGAACCAATAAGAAACTTTTTTTTTTTATAGCAAAACATTACTTTATTTTTTCTTAATGGTGTGCACTAATGAATACGACCCAGTAAAAGGTGGACTATAAGGGGATATTAGGCATCCCTGAGTACCGGTACATTACCTGTTCCTCTTTGCAAGAATCCAAATCCCTGAGGAGGGTCAAACTGACAACAGAGGAGGACTATTTATTTGAGTACGTTTGAACAATGTCTCTGGAACTTGTCCTAGTGATTCTGGAATCTAGTGGAGGAACCCATGGTAACAGTGGAGAGACAGCTAGGAGAACATACTCTAAAAACACCATAACTTGTCCTAGTGATTCTGGAATCTAGCGGAGGAACCCATGGTAACAGTGGAGAGACAGCTAGGAGAACATACTCTAAAAACACCATAACTACCTAGAATTCCACACCTCTACAACTCTATAGACACAAGTATGGCAACAGACATGTGCATTCAATATCTCAAACCAGTATAGAAATAAGGACACTCATTCCAAAAATGAAATCACATTTTGTTAATGACTAAGACGATGTAACAATAACCTTTTCTGGTTTGGTAACTGAAACATGAAATGGTTTGGGCACAATAGGTGGAGGGACAGAACTTGCTGTGTTATAACAAATGGTGTCCTACATTTTATTTTCAGTTGAAGATGTTTTGTACCCACTGTGTTCAAAGGTCAATTTCTTTCTCATCAGAAAAAAACTATGATTCCTTCGTCTCTAGTGATGAGATTGAAATAAGATTTGAATAATGTGATAAGGTTATTTGTTTTGGATAGGGGAAGCACCATTGCCTTCCTCTGAATGGGCGAGTGTATACTACTGATGAACTGATATCGTCCACCTTTTCCAAAGAGTGATGCATTATCGTATGTCAATCTAACATTTCAGGGCCAGGGGAGCTGGGGTGACTGTGTACATCTATCATGTAGGATTACCCTTGACAAGGAAGAGTGGATGGTAAACGTTCTCAATCATCAAATCTGGGACCATTTTGCAGAGTCTTGACAAGGGACTTTTCGCTCCTTTACGACTTGGATCACGAATGGACTTCTTTGGGTTACTATGTGCTTTTCCCAGTTTTGTGGACATTCTGGTTCTAGAACAGAATCTTGGACATCATGATGTTCCACCCGAATGGACTTCTTTGGGTTACTATGTGCTTTTCCCAGTTTTGTGGACATTCTGGTTCTAGAACAGAATCTGTCTAGACAGATCTATGATGTTCTAGACAGATGGAATTGAGACCAGAGTAGTCTGTCTAGACAGATGGGTTGAGACTACAGAGTAGTCTGTCTAGACAGATGGGTTGAGACTAGTATCAGAGTAGTCTGTCTAGACAGATGGGTTGAGACTAGTATCAGAGTAGTCTGTCTAGACCATGGGTCTAGTATCAGAGTAGTCTGTCCAGATGGGTTGAGACTAGTATAGAGTAGTCTGTCTAGACAGATATCAGTATCAGAGTAGTCTGTCTAGACAGATGGGTTGAGACTAGTATCAGAGTAGTCTGTCTAGACAGATGGGTTGAGACTAGTATCAGAGTAGTCTGTCTAGACAGATGGGTTGAGACTAGTATCAGAGTAGTCTGTCTAGACAGATGGGTTGAGACAGAGTAGTCTGTCTAGACAGATGGGTTGAGACAGTATCAGTAGTCTGTCTAGACCGATGGGTTGAGACTAGTATCAGAGTAGTCTGTCTAGACAGATGGGTTGAGACTAGTATCAGAGTAGTCTGTCTAGACAGATGGGTTGAGACTAGTATCAGAGGGTTCAAGGAGTTTGGATCAGCTGCTCCTCATCATCTAATAAGACACTATGTAAGTAAGGTCTCTAATCACAGATATAAAATCAGATTACCAGAGCCCCCAACACTAACCTTTACCAGTAGACTAACACAAAGACATCGGACCCTGTATCGGTTCTTAGAGGCAACTTCTATCTACTGTGTCACACACAGGCAGACGTGGGGCGCGTTCAGCAACGTTTTGGAAAGTTCCAAGATAGAAATTTGCTCTGTGGCATATAGAACAACGTTTAGCTCTATTCATGGAAATTCTAACTACATCGTTCGACAACGTCGGCTACTGAACGTGGACAAGCAGTTACTTAGCCTGGTAAAACCAGACATAATGAAAGGAAACAAAAGAGAAGCGCTGTGAAATCAGTTGGATACCAGGCTAGCTGTTGCTCATAAATAATATAACACGCAAGTAGACCATCAATGTACAGCATTACTAGGGTCGTATTCATTGGGCACCAAACGGAAGACAACAGACTGAAACAAGAGAGGAAACTACCCTCTCTGTTTTGCAACGTTGTGCCCTAATGAATAGGACCCAGGATGAATCTTTTCATTTTACCCGATGGCATCTTCTTCTCTTTGTCTCCAATCTGTACAATACCATGTAACTACTGTTCATTCAATTCAACATCTATGGAACTTTCTGGGCCACTACTATTCTATCAAAACAACTTGAAATGTACTAAAAAAAAAAAAATCAATAAAAAATGTGACCGGTAAAACACCAGTTTTGCTCCGTGTGTCTTACATTGTAGCACCTGCGTGTGTGTGTGGGTAGTGATGTCATAATGGGTTTGTAGCACCCGCGTGTGTGTGTGTGTGTGTGTGTGTGGGTAGTGACGTCATAATGGGTTTGTAGCACCTGCGTGTGTGTGTGTGTAGTGATGTCATAATGGGTTTGTAGCACCCGCGTGTGTGTGTGGGTAGTGACATTTGATCTGTCACCTCACAACACCAGTAGGCAACCCTGTCGTGCTCTAGATGACACGGTAGAATTAACTTGACAATGGAGACTGGAGTACTATTACTTTTGTCTTTATATCTGAAGCATGGTAAGAATGAACACTGTTCACGCGGGCACACTTCAAACCGCAAGACAGCTCATTTACATATCCCCTTGACCGTCCACCGTCAGGAGTGATACTGATTGGCTGTTAAACACAAGGGTGTTTCATTAAAAGGTGTATAGTTCCGTATATAACACAACTCTGTTCCTGGAGTGATGCAGATAGTGCAGGATTTTGTCCCAACTAGGCACCACACTGAGGTACTTCGCTAATTGATCAGTTCAGTGTTTAAAATCAACACACGGTCTTCCAGGTCAGTTAAATATAAAACATGCCGTGTCTACTGATGAAACTCTGGGTTTGTGGAGGAAGGGGAGGACCATCCTCAGTGAATTTCATAAAAACTAAAAATGGTAAAACATTAATAAAAGTTATCCTTTTTTAGATAAAACTATACTAAATATAAAATCACGTCACCAAATAATTAAAACACACTATTTTGCAAATAAGGTCTACAGTAGCCTCGACAGCACTCTGTAGGGAAGCACCATTGTGTAGCTGGAGGACAGCTAGTTTCCGTCCTCCTCTGGGTACATTGACTTCAATACAAAACCCAGGAGGCCCATGTTTCACACCCTCATTCATAGACTGACACAGTTATTATGACAATTTGAGGACGTCTTCCAACCAATCAGAGCTCTTGCAGCATGTCCACCCAATCAAAGGATCAGAGAATTAATCTAGTACTGAAAACAAACTACAGCTAGCTAGCACTGCAGTGCATAAAATATGTTGAGTAGTTGACTCAAAGACAATAGTTGAACAGTTTTGAACAAATTCATTTCTTTCAAAATGAAGCGAAATATAATTTTTTCACTTAGCTAGCAAATGTAGCTAGCTAGTTTAGCCTACTGAATCACCCTGCTCAAACAGAGGGATGCTATGTTAGCTAGCTGGCTATAACAGAGGGATGCTATGTTAGCTAGCTGGCTATAACAGAGGTATGCTATGTTAGCTAGCTGGCTAGGACTTTCCAACACAACACTGGAACTCTTTCAAAGTCATGGTAAGCTTTTGGTTTTACTAATTTATTGCCAACGGGGCCCGCCGGTGTAACTGCTTACTGACTTTTTATTTGTTCCCATTGAGATGCCATTCATCCGCTGCCAACACCTCATGATCTGTACACGATTCCCGGAAGTTGAAAATGTCCCAGTTCTTCCATGGTCTGCATACGCACCAGACATTTCATCCATTGAGCATGTTTGGGATGCTCTGGATCGACGTGCATGACAGCGTGTTCCAATTCCCTCCATTATCCAGCAACTTTGCACAGCCATTGAGGAGTGGGACAACATTCTACAGATCACATTCAACAGCCGGGTCAACTCGCTGCATGAGGCAAATAGTGGTCACACCAGATACTGACTGTTTTTTTTTTTTTAACCACACCCCTAATTTAAGGTATTTGTGACCATTAGATGCATATCTGTAATCCCAGTCATGTGAAATCCATTGATTAGGGCCTAATTCATTTAAATTGACCTATTGCCTTATATGAACTAATTAAAATATTTTTAAATTGCTTCTTGTTGCGTTAATATTTTTGTTCAGTGTAGATGTCCCTCTCTTGGTGTCTACCAATATATAACACTTTCGTGCGTTTGACAGCAGCTCTGAAGCATTGCGCTGTTTATCAACTCTTGAGATTAGGCTGGTGTAACCGATGTGAAATGGCTAGCTAGTTAGCTAATAGCGTTTCAAATGTAGACATCACTCGCTCTGAGACTTGGAGTAGTTGTTCCCCTTGCTCTGCATGGGTAACGCTGGTTCGAGGGTGGCTGTTGTCGATGTGTTCCTGGTTCGAGCCCAGGTAGGAGCGAGGAGAGGGACGGAAGCTATACTGTTACACTGGCAATACTAAAATGCCTAAAGACCAATAGTCAAAGGTTAATGAAATACAAATGGTATACTTCTTACCTTGGAATATTGAATACTCATGTTAAAAGGAACCACCAGCTTTCATATGTTCTCATGTTCTGAGCAAAGAACTTAAAACGTTAGCTTTCTTACATGGCACATATTGCACTTTTACTTTCTTCTCCAACACTTTGTTTTTGCATTATATAAACCAAACTGAACATGTTTTATTATTTATTTGAGGCTAAATTGATTTTGATGTATTATATTAAAATAAGTGTTCATTCAGTATTTTTGTAATTGTCATTATTACAAATACATTTAAAACATTTAAATAAAAAAGGTTTAAAAAAAAATAGGCCTATTAATCGGTATCGGCTTTTTTTTGGTCCTCCAATAATCGGTACCAGCGTTGAAAAATCATAATCGGTCGACCTCTAATCATCACCCATTGTTTTTTTTATACACAACAGGTTCATTTGGTGGAAACATAGCCTACCACGCATATTCTCTCGATGCGGATTCTAGAATATTCACATGAAAATCTGTTCGAAACCTAGTTACCATATTCCTCCAGCAGTTTCTCAACAATCTAGTTCAATGGAAATCCACAGTAGCAGCCTATTATCATTGCCATCTTTTTAAATAATAATAATACCCCCAAAAAGGTGGACAAATTGATGGAAAACATAGCTATTGTTGCATGACTATTCCGTAAGGAATTAGCAAGAGCAGATACTGACTGGCACCAAACACAGATCACAGGACCATTTCTCTTTCCCAAAATGTTCATTTTTTTTTAGTTTGACATTTCTTTTTTTCCACTTCAGTATTCTAATGAATACAACGTGATGTTGAGAAAGAGGAGGAGGGAAGACAGGAGGAATATGAAATAAACACAGACAGACAGGCAGGCAGCAGAAGAGGCTACATCTGAAATGGGAACCTATTCACTACCTTGTGCACTACTTCTGGGAATAAGGTGCCATTTCAGATGCAGTCGAGGGACTAGGAGTGAGGGACGGAACCCACAAGAGAGTGGGCTCGACATTTAAACATTCTCATAATCACAGGAAGGTGTCAACTTGAACTGGTGAGATGCTCCTCCTCTTCTCCCATTTCCTGCCCAGCGAGGATTATGGGTAATGTAATAGCAGGATGTGTTCTGAAAGCAAACCAAGGCCCCAAACGAGTACATAGCAAAGATCAACGTCAGTAAGAGTTTGGAAGTAGAAGCAGCACACGACAACTTAAATGGCAGAAAACACAACGAGAGGAGGAAGAAATGTAGGACCGCGACAACCTAAAGACTAAGCAGGGGGTTCAAAAAAAGATTTGTGCTTAAATAAATCCTAATAAAAGAATACAAAAAACTGCCGGAGTAACTTTTGTTTTGTCTTTTTTTACTTGAAAAAATACTTTAAAAAGTAACAAATCAATAGAATAAGGCTTGGTCCACATCCCAAATGGAATCCTACTCCCTATACAGTGGACTGCAGTGGAGGCTGCTGAGGGGAGGACGGCTCATAATAATGTCTGGAATGGAGTGTTTCTGCTCCAGCCATGGCCACGAGCCCTCCCGAATAATTAAGATGCCACCAACCTCCTGTGGTGCACTGCTTTGGACCCAGAGCCCTATGGGCCCTGGTTAAATGTAGTGCACTACCCTATGGGCCCTGGTTAAATGTAGTGCACTACCCTATGGGCCCTGGTTAAATGTAGTGCACTACCCTATGGGCCCTGGTTAAATGTAGTGCACTACCCTATGGGCCCTGGTTAAATGTAGTGCACCACCCTATGGGCCCTGGTTAAATGTAGTGCACTACCCTATGGGCCCTGGTTAAATGTAGTGCACTAAATATGGAATAGGGTGCCATTTAAGCCGCAAACATGTTGTAGAGACTAGAGATGTGAACATGGAGTTGGGGCGGGTTACTGGGGGGGGGGGGGGGGGGGGGGATTTATTGTGGGAGGGTCCCCCTCTCTCAAGACTTCTTGACTGATTTAAGGAGGTTGTCCTTGCTCCTCCTCTTAACGTCAAAGTTGTAGACTCGTGCCATGTCTGAGGGAGGCGATAGGTTAAGGATTACACACTTCTCAGTTTGACATTTGTCTAGTATTTTCAGAAGCACTGTAAACACTGTCGTTACCAGTCTATCAAAACAACAGCACTTACCAACAGTTTAAACAAGATCCAATTGTCAACACGAACTATGTAACTCAGTTTCAAAATGTTATTTTCCTGGTTCGTGTCGACTGAACACAAGCCAACTTTCCCTGCTTTGACACACCCGTCCGCCACACCTGCACCAGTAACTCTGCCCTGCCAGACCATAAACTGCCTCAAGTTGTAAAACCACAAGACAAGGCAGCACCCAAAGACCAGTTTAACCATCCCTGACACACAGAGAACATTGTATCACAGCTTTCTTCACTCAGGGTATCTGTAGGTTCCATCAGGTTGAATTTAAGACTTGACTTTTTTTTTTTAATGCCACTTGAAATGCAATTTAATTCCAATTTGAGTCTGCGTGCGCCACAAACCTGCTAATATTCACATTTGTTGGTTAATCATCTTGAAATGCCATTGACAGAGCTTTAGTATAGGAAGTAGACTACTGAGATGGTATTGAAATAACTCATCAAGGCAGGATTTCATGATTGAAGATATTTTCATGTGCACTGCAACCTAATCCAGTGATCGTCATAAACTTCGGGTAGACAATTAAGACTATTGTCGTTATATTTGTGTTAAAATAGGTCAATATTTTTTGTTGTTAAATATAGATGAATTTGCCGAAATCTTTATGTGCACTAATATATTTGATGCTAATTCACCAGCTGGGTAAGTGGAAACTCAACACTGAGCTAGATCACTCCCTCTAAATCTAATTTTCACTGGAAGTAGCCAGGTTTTAATCTAACAGTAAAGTAATTATTTGTGTCCTAAATAAAGATGCTGATGTCATAGCCTAATACCCAATGAGGCAGAGGCTCATTTCACACTCTCCATATCAATATCTCTGTTGTAAAATACACAGCTGAGAAATGTAAAATATATATATATACCTGCATAAAGCTAAGAACATCTTCTCTTCAACTGTGGCAACTATTACCAGGGCCTAAAACTATCGGTTTTTAAACCAGCCACTGTGGCAGGTAGGTTTTTTTAAACCAGCCAAGCGGTTGTTGTTGTTGCCACAATTACACAAAGAAACACAGAACAGATGAGCTTAGTAATGTTGGGGCGGTTAGAGCGTTGGTTCAGTAAAACGTATTACTAGTAAGATCTAATTGAATTATCCGTGACCTGAGTATTTTAACAAAAATAAGTGACAAAAAAAATAAAAAGTTAAATTGCCCTTTGAAGGTTACCGTGGTAACAGGGCCACTGATTAATCACCATGCCTGTGAGAATGTCACTACTAGAGGCCAGATGTCTCTTTTTGCTAGCAGTAGGAGCAAACTGAAACGTTGAAAAGCAACCTAGCTTGTGAACAAAACAAATGTAAATAGCCAAGAAACACGAGGACAAAGTCTCACTTTTGTCAACTTTAGAGTAAATTAGAACAACTTATGTCGGTGTCCATTGCTTCTTAAAGAAAAACTCAATCTTTCAGCTCTTACAGCCCCCAGGCAGTGTTAATGCGTAAGGTGGGAAAGCTTGCACTTGTCCCCATTTATTAAAACGCTTACACTGTAGGGCCCGGCGTGTTACCACCTGAATTATTCATTCTTACACACTAATGCCAAAATCTACCTGCGTTTTGGCAGGCGGCGGGTGATAATTTTAGACCCAGAGTATCACACAGGATAGCAGTGTTTCTTATAGATAGAGAACAAATATATATATATATATATATATATTCATTTAAGGACCCGCGGACACCCTGTCACTGCCCATTAACTCAGGCTGCCTATTAACCCACGCTGCCTACGGACCTATTAACCCACGCTGCCTATTAACCCACGCTGCCTACGGACCTATTAACCCACGCTGCCTATTAACCCACGCTGCCTACGGACCTATTAACCCACGCTGCCTATTAACCCACGCTGCCTACGGACCTATTAACCCACTGCCTGGACCTATTAACCACGCTGCCTACGGACCTATTAACCCACGCTGCCTATTAACCCACGCTGCCTACGGACCTATTAACCCACGCTGCCTATTAACCCACGCTGCCTACGGACCTATTACCCACGCTGCCTACGGACCTATTAACCCACGCTGCCTACGGACCTATTAACCCACGCTGCCTATTAACCCACGCTGCCTACGGACCTATTAACCCACGCTGCCTATTAACCCACGCTGCCTACGGACCTATTAACCCACGCTGCCTACGGACCTATTAACCCACGCTGCCTACGGACCTATTAACTCACGCTGCCTATTAACCCACGCTGCCGACGGACCTATTAACCCACGCTGCCTACGGACCTATTAACCCACGCTGCCTACGGACCTATTAACCCACGCTGCCTACGGACCTATTAACCCACGCTGCCTATTAACCCACGCTGCCTATTAACCCACGCTGCCTATTAACCCACGCTGCCTATTAACCCACGCTGCCTATTAACCCACGCTGCCTATTAACCCACGCTGCCTACGGACCTATTAACCCACGCTATCTACGGACCTATTAACCCACGCTGCCTATTAACCCACGCTGCCTACGGACCTATTAACCCACGCTGCCTACGGACCTATTAACCCACGCTGCCTACAGACCTATTAACCCACGCTGCCTACAGACCCATTAACCCACGCTGCCTACAGACCCATTAACCCACGCTGCCTACAGACCCATTAACCCACGCTGCCTATTAACCCATGCTGCCTACGGACCTATTAACCCACGCTGCCTACGGACCTATTAACCCACGCTGCCTACGGACCTATTAACCCACGCTGCCTACGGACCTATTAACCCACGCTGCCTACGGACCTATTAACCCACGCTGCCTATTAACCCACGCTGCCTATTAACCCACGCTGCCTATTAACCCACGCTGCCTATTAACCCACGGCCTATGGACCTAACCCAGGCTGCCCACGATGCTATTAACCCAGGCTGCCTACGGACCTATTAACCCATTAACCCACGCTGCCTACGGACCTATTAACCCACGCTGCCTACGGACCTATTAACCCACGCTGCCTACGGACCTATTAACCCACGCTGCCTACGGACCTATTAACCCACGCTGCCTATTAACCCACGCTGCCTACGGACCTATTAACCCACGCTGCCTACGGACCTATTAACCCACGCTGCCTACGGACCTATTAACCCACGCTGCCTACAGACCTATTAACCCACGCTGCCTATTAACCCACGCTGCCTACAGACCTATTAACCCACGCTGCCTATTAACCCACGCTGCCTATTAACCCACGCTGCCTACGGACCTATTAACCCACGCTGCCTACGGACCTATTAACCCACGCTGCCTACGGACCTATTAACCCTGCCTACGGACTGCCTACGGACCTAACCCACGCTTAACCCACGCTGCCCATTAACCCAGGCTGCCTACGGACCTATTAACCCACGCTGCCTACGGACCTATTAACCCACGCTGCCTATTAACCCACGCTGCCTACGGACCTATTAACCCACGCTGCCTATTAACCCACGCTGCCTACGGACCTATTAACCCACGCTGCCTATTAACCCACGCTGCCTACGGACCTATTAACCCACGCTGCCTATTAACCCACGCTGCCTACGGACCTATTAACCCACGCTGCCTATGGACCTATTAACCCACGCTGCCCATTAACCCAGGCTGCCTACGGACCTATTAACCCACGATGCCTACGGACCTATTAACCCACGCTGCCTATTAACCCACGCTGCCTATTAACCCACGCTGCCTACGGACCTATTAACCCACGCTGCCTATTAACCCACGCTGCCTACGGACCTATTAACCCACGCTGCCTACGGACCTATTAACCCACGCTGCCTACGGACCTATTAACCCACGGACCTATTAACCCACGCTGCCTACGGGCCTATTAACCCACGCTGCCTACGGACCCATTAACCCACGCTGCCTACGGACCCATTAACCCACGCTACCTACGGACCCATTAACCCACGCTGCCTACGGACCTATTAACCCACGCTGCCTACGGACCTATTAACCCACGCTGCCTACGGACCCATTAACCCACGCTGCCTACGGACCTATTAACCCACGCTGCCTACGGACCTATTAACCCACGCTGCCTATTAACCCACGCTGCCTACGGACCTATTAACCCACGCTGCCTATTAACCCACGCTGCCTACAGACCTATTAACCCACGCTGCCTACAGACCGACCTATTAACCCACGCTGCCTATTAACCCACGCTGCCTACAGACCTATTAACCCACGCTGCCTACAGGCCTATTAACCCACGCTGCCTACAGACAGACCTATTAACCCACGCTGCCTACGGACAGACCTATTAACCCACGCTGCCTACGGACAGACCTATTAACCCACGCTGCCTACGGACAGACCTATTAACCCACGCTGCCTACGGACAGACCTATTAACCCACGCTGCCTACGGACAGACCTATTAACCCACGCTGCCCTACGGACAGACCTATTAACCCACGCTGCCTACGGACAGACCTATTAACCCACGCTGCCTACGGACAGACCTATTAACCCACGCTGCCTACGGACAGACCTATTAACCCACGCTGCCTACGGACAGACCTATTAACCCACGCTGCCTACGGACAGACCTATTAACCCACGCTGCCTACGGACAGACCTATTAACCCACGCTGCCTACGGACAGACCTATTAACCCACGCTGCCTATTAACCCACGCTGCCTATTAACCCACGCTGCCTATTAACCCACGCTGCCTATTAACCCACGCTGCCTACAGACCTATTAACCCACGCTGCCTACAGACCGACCTATTAACCCATGCTGCCTACAGACCGACCTATTAACCCACGCTGCCTATTAACCCACGCTGCCTACAGACCTATTAACCCACGCTGCCTACGGACAGACCTATTAACCCACGCTGCCTACGGACAGACCTATTAACCCACGCTGCCTACAGACCTATTAACCCACGCTGCCTACAGACCTATTAACCCACGCTGCCTATTAACCCACGCTGCCTATTAACCCACGCTGCCTATTAACCCACGCTGCCTACAGACCTATTAACCCACGCTGCCTACAGACCGACCTATTAACCCACGCTGCCTACAGACCGACCTATTAACCCACGCTGCCTATTTACCCACGCTGCCTACAGACCTATTAACCCACGCTGCCTACGGGCCTATTAACCCACGCTGCCTACAGACAGACCTATTAACCCACGCTGCCTACAGACCTATTAACCCACGCTGCCTACAGACCTATTAACCCACGCTGCCTACGGACAGACCTATTAACCCACGCTGCCTATTAACCCACGCTGCCTATTAACCCACGCTGCCTACAGACCTATTAACCCACGCTGCCTATTAACCCACGCTGCCTATTAACCCACGCTGCCTATTAACCCACGCTGCCTACGGACCTATTAACCCACGCTGCCTACGGACCTATTAACCCACGCTGCCTACGGACCTATTAACCCACGCTGCCTACGGACCTATTAACCCACGCTGCCTATTAACCCACGCTGCCTACAGACAGGCCTATTAACCCACGCTGCCTACAGACAGACCTATTAACCCACGCTGCCTACAGACAGACCTATTAACCCACGCTGCCTACAGACAGACCTATTAACCCACGCTGCCTACGGGCCTATTAACCCACGCTGCCTACAGACCTATTAACCCACGCTGCCTACAGACCTATTAACCCACGCTGCCTACGGACCTATTAACCCACGCTGCCTACGGACCTATTAACCCACGCTGCCTACAGACCTATTAACCCACGCTGCCTACAGACCTATTAACCCACGCTGCCTACAGACCTATTAACCCACGCTGCCTACAGACCTATTAACCCACGCTGCCTATTAACCCACGCTGCCTACGGACCTATTAACCCACGCTGCCTACGGACCTATTAACCCACGCTGCCTACGGGCCTATTAACCCACGCTGCCTACGGGCCTATTAACCCACGCTGCCTACGGACCTATTAACCCACGCTGCCTACAGACCTATTAACCCACGCTGCCTATTAACCCACGCTGCCTACGGGCCTATTAACCCACGCTGCCTATGGGCCTATTAACCCACGCTGCCTACGGACCTATTAACCCACGCTGCCTACGGACCTATTAACCCACGCTGCCTACGGGCCTATTAACCCACGCTGCCTACGGGCCTATTAACCCACGCTGCCTATGGGCCTATTAACCCACGCTGCCTATGGGCCTATATGCTTGCTTCAGGATACAGTTCACATCTCTACTAAATTCTTGGCGGACCACCAGACATCTTTTTTCCATTCCTGCACTGGTAGAACTTTTGGAACTTCAGAACACTTTTGGCAGCATCACATACTTCTCCAGACTCCAATCCTGTTCACCCATAGTCCCTGGGCTGAGTGGGCCTATATTTCGGCGTAAGGATACTGACTTCGGTGGTGGTGAACTGGTCTCTGAGGAAGTCCAGGTCTTCCTCCAGGGAGTCTAGGTTGCGTGATGCGGTCGCTAGGTTCTTCTCCAGAAGAGACTGGGCCTCGTCGATGTCATACTCCAACATCACATTGGCCTGGGTGAGGGGATAGAGGGAAGAAAGGGAGGTTAGAGTATGGAATGCTAGTATATTGTAGTTTTTACTATTGCTTGCTTAATGGTTCCTTCCTAGGAGAAACTGGGAATTTTCCCTAACAAGGCTCATTCTAGCCTTCATTTAAGAGGGGTGGGAGGTGGGTCAGTCCAAAGAACATCACTTTTGATATACATGCACAGGCCGAGGAGGATCAATCCCAAAGTACTCACCCCTAGCCACAAGCACACTTTGTCGGTGGGCGGGACTGACGCCTTGCAGTAAACGTTGTCAGCCAATAGGAAGTGTGTCTCCATCGGGTCTGTGGTTTCCTATTGGACGAGAGGAGCGGGAACACATGTTGAAACCCAATACTCTACCGTGGTTTCCTGTCCTCAGTCCCTCCCCCTCTGAAGGCTCTGGATAAGCAGCGTAGTTTCCACCATATTGCTTACAGGTCTGGAAACATTGAACAGTTAGGGCCGAGGAGGAGGAGTAGGGAGAAAACGGGGACGGGCTGGCAAGGTCTGAGGACAAGACAAAGTAAGTAAACCCCACATATTTGTTTGTTTACCTTCTTCTTCTGCATGTGTCGTAGGATTTCTAGAGTCTGCTTGATCTGTGGGATCTGGCTTTTCAACCTGAGGATCGCAGCGAGAAACACCATAGAAGAAGAATTAGAATCATTGTATTACATCTCAGCGTTTCCTTTAGCCGCTAACTGCTGGCTATTGGCTGATAAAATAAATGGAGGGAAAAAAAAACATAAATAAAACTGTAGCCTTGCCGGGGCTGCATATCATAGGCTACATCCCGATTTCATGCGTCGGCACCATTCCCTCACTCCTTGCATGTTGCTGCGAGAGAGTGTGCGCGCACGAGCGAGAGCGCGCACGAGCGAGAAGCCTTGGGCTACTGTTGACCGGAGGAGGCTGCATTTTTTTATTTTAGTAAAATGAAAGTTAGAGATGCCTATAGTCGGCGATTCAGATGTAGGAATTGATGCCTAATTTATGACATTTTCAGCTTCCAGGAATTGTGTATAGATCCATGCGACATGGGGCCGTGCTGAAACATGATGGCGGCGGATGAATGGCTCGTCAATGAGCCTCAGGATCCCGTCACAGTATCGCTGTGTATTCAAATTGCCAACAATAAAATGCAATTGTGTTTGTTGTCCGTAGCTTATGCCTGCCCATACCATAACCCCACAGCCAACATGGTGCACTCTGGTCACAATGTTGACTTCAGCAAACCGCTCGTCCACACGACACCATACACACGGTCTGTGATTGTGAGGCCGGTTGGACGTACGGCCAAATTCCCTAAAACGATGTTTTAGGGTGCTTATGGTAGAGAAATTAACATGAAATTCTCTGGCAACAGCTCTGGTGGACATTCCTGCAGTCAGCACGCCACTCAAAAGTTGACACATCTGTGGCATTGTGTGAGAACTGCACATTTTAGTGGCCTTCTATTGTCCACCAGCACAAGGTGGAATGTGTAATGATCATGCTGTTTAATCAGCTTCTTGATAAATGAAGCAAATGAAGGAAACTAAACAATGAAATAATGTAGACAACACCAACTGAAGGTAACTAACAGTACATTGGCAGTGGAATGTGTTGTTATTAGACCTACTGACAGTCTATCCTGATAGTAGCTAATATTTAACATGTTAAAAATAGGAAACAAAGTCGGGGTATTCTAGAATTCAGAAATTAAGTTAAAATGCCGTACAATTTAAATTCTGCATAAGGATTTCATAAACATTACTTTGGGAAAGTTGATATGCTTCAGTTTTGCTGCCATATGACTGGTTTCACATTTGTCTCTAGCGATTAGAAGGTAAAATATATATATTTTTAAAATATTTATTATTTAACTAGG
This sequence comes from Oncorhynchus nerka, assembly GCF_034236695.1. Classification (NCBI taxonomy): domain Eukaryota; kingdom Metazoa; phylum Chordata; class Actinopteri; order Salmoniformes; family Salmonidae; genus Oncorhynchus; species Oncorhynchus nerka. Next base: position 14,972,345 of record NC_088407.1, read on the forward strand.
CAAGTCAATTCTGATTTACAATGACGGCCTAGGAACAGTGGGTTAACTGCCTTGTTCAGGGGCAGAACGACATTTTTACCTTGTCAGCTCAGGGATTCGATCTAGCAACCTTTCGGTTACTGGCCCAACGCTCTAACCACTATGCCCCTGATAGACCTAAAAATAAGTGTCAAGATTTGAATATGCATAGAGGGGGAAAAAGGGAATTTACATTCCATTTATAAGGCGCTTATCTCAGGTCAGAATTCCCCAGAGGGGGAAGCCTACAGGGGGAATGTCCTCTGTATGGACAAGTGTTAATATTGTAGTGGACAAAGATGAGAAGAGCGTTGGCATGGCTACTGTGCAACTTCCTTTTTAGGTAGGATGCCATTTTGGAACTTCATTTTTTTTTCTCATTTATAATCATCCGTTTCATCATCGTTGTAGGCGTGTTTATTAATCTAAACATGTTTTGCTTCATTCTGTTGAGACATCTGTTGGCTAAATGAAGTTTGATCTGTGTTTTTAAATTGTGTGCTCCGTATTTAGTTTAACATAGGCCTGTTGTAAAAAATAAATATCATTAGCATATTGCTGTCATTTTTTGGGTATGGTAGGCACTAGTCTTTCTTGGTTAATGCTGCAATATAGCCTGTTCAAAACCTATTGTGAAGGTTTACACCAGTTCGCAAGTGTTTAGTTTTGTTCTGTTGAGTCATTTTCTTTGGCCAAATACAGTTCCAACTGTAATGGATTTGTCGCAATATATATCCTGCTCGTATTTTCCCTATAAACAATGGCTCGACATATATTACCGATTAGCCTATTATAGCCTTTCCCTTCTGATGACCAGGTGGCCGCATCTCTGCAATGCTGAACCTAAACAATCCCAGAGCTAAGAACCTTGGCGTGATCCTGGACAACACCCTGTCGTTCTCAACTAACATCAAGGCTCGACTTACTTTTGATATTACCTTAATAAAGTTTAGGTGTGGTTATTAGCCTATTATACTGCCTTATGATATGATATGAAGGCAGTGCGCACCAGTGCTCCAACCTACTCTGACCGTTGAACTTGAGGAAGAATGTTTTAGGCCTACCAGAGTTACTCCTATAATCTAACAATATAATGCTTCTTTATTTTAAAAATTAAAGATAGAAAATTAACAAATTCGCCTCATTCCTGTACACCTACATCTGTATGTCCGACAAGGATAAAGAAATAATGTTGGTATCGTAGCATGCCGCCAGCATATTTCTCTCTCTCTGGGGCCTAAGCTGGCCTTCCTTTATATTTATGTAATATACAGTGGAGACCAACGCCTGAAGGCCTATATTACGGTGTTGGCACATATCACTAGCTACTTTAAACAATGCTACCTAATATAATGTTTACATACCCTACATTATTCATCTCATATGTATACGTATATACTGTACTCTATATCATCTACTGAACTAGAAGCACAAGCATTTCGCTACACTCGCATTAACATCTGCTAACCATGTGTATGTGACAAATAAAATTTGATTTGATTTGAACGCCTGAAGGCCTATGGATGCAATACCCTGATGCATTTAGTGCTCAAATCGCTGACAGCTGAACCGTGTGGAGGACGATTGTTGTTTTAGGAAACAATAGGCTAGAAAGTTGTCCATATGATACACATGGAAACACGAGGAATAGTGTTTTTCTAATAGGCTGTTAAGGACCCGTAAAATGTGGCTAATTTGGCAAATATCCCACGTTTATTGATGCTGCTGGCTGGGTGGAAGCCCAAATGGGTTACGCACCCAATGTATAAGGGTGACCAGTAAAGTTCTCAAAATGTCCGCTAAATTTAAATATTTTTTTCTGTTAAATTCCCATGTACCGAATGAAAAATACTAGTTAAATAGGTTTCCATTACATTCAACTCTATTGATGGGTTTGTCACAAAACAAATATTGCGCTATATAGCAGATGTGCCCAATCTGATCTTGTACTGATAGATAGGCCTAGTGCACGGTTCTGACTGGTGGCCGACCTGCCACAGTTCCCCTTCCCTCCCTCCCGTCTGTCCCTTACTAGCTCGTTATGAAATATGCAAGTGTTTGTCTTCTCGGAAGTACGGCAACTAATCAGTCTCCTTACGTTCCAAAAACACTGAATCTTATTAAGGAGTTTACATTTTGACACTCAGAAATGGGAGTCGACGTGTAACGAGTCGAGGAATCAATTATTTGGAGTCGACTCTCTCCACCACTACGTTATCATCGTTAACAGTTGGGAAAATGGCAGAGAAGGGCATGCGACGGCAGAGAAGCCCTGTACACAGGGAGGCAGTGCTGCCGCAGCGCAGAGGAGTGACCGTCCCCCCTCACTTTTTTCAATTTAAGAATACACAGAGCAGGTGAAAGTATTTCCGGATAATTTATTCTGCTAAATTAGATTTAAATCATAAAATTCCATGAAAACGATAGAATGCCAAACTAAATACATATGTAGGCTATAGCAGCCTATGGGTGGGTAAATTGTGGCTTCTTCCCTGTCTTCTTTCTGGTGGTGGTGGTGCGAATACTGAATAACTGTAGGCGTGTGTGCAGAGGTACGTCGGTCAGAGGCTTGACCACTTTGAGCGTGACAAATCCGACGTATCAAGAACAGACAGAGACAGAAAACTCGACCAGGGCTTGCTAAAACAGCTATCGACCATGCACAATGCACCTGAACTCACCCGATTGTCCAAGCTGAGCTTATAGAAACGTACCACCTCTATGGCGTATGCAGAAAAACTGATCCACCGCCTGAACGTTAATCACACCAACGAGATCTAGGATCCAAATTCACAGCGTGTCTGCCTTGATGTTCATAGAACTCCACGGACTCTTGCACAGTGGAACCCAGAATGAAATGGGAAAAGGGGAGACCCAGTCAGTTGTACAACTGAACACATTCAACTGAAATGGGTCTTCTGCATTTAACCCAACCCCTCTGAATCAAATGGAACCACAGAGGGGGGGGGGGGCATATGTACCACAGAGGGGTGCGGGGGCATATGTGCCACAGAGGGTGCGGGGGCATATGGGGGGGTGCATATGTACCACAGAGGGGTGCGGGGGCATATGTACCACAGAGGGGTGCGGGGGCATATGTACCACAGAGGGTGGGCGGGGGGCATATGTACCACAGAGGGTGTGGGCGTGGGGGCATATGTACCACAGAGGGTGTGGGCGTGGGGGCATATGTACCACAGGGGGTGCGGGTGGGGGCATATGTACCACAGGGGTTGCGGGTGGGGGCATATGTACCACAGGGGGTGCTGGTGGGGGCATATGTATCACAGGGGGTGCGGGTGGGGGCATATGTACCACAGGGGGTGCGGGTGGGGGCATATGCACCACAGAGGGGGATATGTACCACCAAGGGGTGCGTGTGGGGGGCATATGTACCACAGAGGGTGCGGGTGGGGGCATATGTACCACAGGGGGTGCGGGTGGGGGCATATGTACCACAGGGGGGGTGGGGGCATATGCACCACAGAGGGGGATATGTACCACCAAGGGGTGCGTGTGGGGGCATATGTACCACAGAGGGGTGGGGGGGCATATGTACCACAGAGGAGTGCGGGTGGGGGGGGCATGTGTGACCAGTTGGTTACGGTGTTGTTCTTTCAGCACCATGATTTGAACAGCGCTCAAATGGATCAAAATAGTATTCAAGACCTGTTACCTACAACTCATAGTCTTACTCATCACTTACTATTGGTTAATCAATGTCTCCCGATATCAAAATGATTTATTAGTATTTTACAGGACCAAATGTAATAGCATATAGGTCTACTGTAGCATAGTATGACTATAATATGTTACACCAAAAACACCTCAGTCATTTATTATACGAAGCTGAATAGTACCTTTTTTCTTTTCATGTGGCCAAAACCCAACAGTGTGATCAACTAGGCAGGAGATATGCTTTGACTGAAACAAAATACAAAAGCTACTAGTTTGTTAACACCGTCCGCTCTGATTCACTGACAAAGCAGTACTTCAAGAAGACCTGCATATTCCCATCAAACTGATTGAGATCAAGCAAATGGTTGGCATGCAGTTTGATGATTTCACCGGTAAAAATGTGATACCAAATTTCAAAATAGGCTATGGCTAACTTTGTGTTTGAGGGTATTAAAAAAAATGTTATTTTCTTAAGACACTGTGTGGTGTCTCAGACGTTGCAATAGGAGGATGCATTTTATGCATAGGCCTACTCTACAATGACATTGAATAGACTACATCTGTCTGTAAAAACTTTGAGAAATTATGATGTCAATTTTTTTTTTGCATTCCCTCACCTAAAAAAACCCAACAACAAATAGAACTAGAACACTGCCTGTATGGCAATACTTTTGAGAAGTTAAATAAGAAGGAATTGCAAACTTTGTGTGGTAGAATTGAGGTACACTAATGGTAGCACAGGTGCAAAGTCCAACCAACTGAAGGAACATACGTGAAACCTAAACCGTTACCGGCAGTAGAACAGCTGCATTGTGAATTCATGTGGAATGTCATGAATTTCTCTTATCGCTTTAATGTTAAACCATTATTATTATTATTATTTTTAAAGTTTAAACGATAAGAGAATGTTTCCATTTGTCACATTCCTAATATAGGTGCACTTCACTAGGTAACGGCCCTGCTACACTCTAGCTCTTGCTTTCTTTGAAAATCAACGAAAATCGCTACACTGCCCGTGTTGTGCTCGCGTTGCATCACGTTCAATGACAGCGTCCAAGCGCAAGAATCGCAGAGGATCAATTGTCGATAAATGATGCGCGCCTTTATTCAATCTTGTTAATTTAAAGAATGAGAAGTGGTCTCGACTTTACACCACTTGTTGTTTTACTAAGATGAATGTAGTCAAGAAGCTACTCCTAGCTAGCAGATACTTGACTCAGGGGTCACGTTAGAGTTCAGAAAATCTATCCTTTTCATAACGCTCACCATCACAAAATCACGTTTTAAACCATTTCACCTGCATTTTATATTTAAAGTCAGTTTTTTTTTATTCAATAGAGTGATCACGAATGTGCAACTATAGTTTTCTTTCACATAAAATATATTAGTGTAACACATTCGCAGAAAATAGCTTAATTTTCATCAAAAGACAATTAGTTTACACTGAAAAAAGCAAGGTAATTTTGCAAAACCAATGCATTGCCATCATATTTCTAATGTTTATCATGGAAAGAATGTAGCCAGCTACATTTCTTCATGTTTTGCTTGAGGCTAATCTTGCATTTTACCAGAGAAAAGTAGGCTACACCGAGAAAATTACCAGAGAAAGGTAGCTTCTGTCAGAGAGCTGTCTGCTGATGCCCATTTGTGAATTCTCATCTAAGTGGAGAAGAGCAACTAAAGCATAACGTTAGTCTGATGCCGAGGAGAAACTTACAACAAGAAGCATTGTAGATAGGCATTTACAAAACGCAGAAAGAGATGTCTTATGCATTCAACAACAAATATATATTCTGCGTGTACACAATGTAAACAAAAGTAACCTATGAGGATAATTTAGTACAACCACTAGCAACAATTTAATGAGTACTCGTTGGCCGTCATTGTAAATAAGAATTTGTTCGTAACTGACTTGCCTAGTTAAATAAAGTTTCAAAAATATATATATATATATATATATATATATATATAAAATCCAGAGCAATTTACAGTAGTGAGTGCATACATTCTCATCCGTTTTCGTACTGGTCCACCGTGGGGCCTACCTTTGTTTCTTCTGCGCCAAGTTGAGCTCCATATACTTGTATTTCTGGTACTGTTCATCCAGTTTCCGCAGTACGGCGTCTGCGGTGTCGTTGCCTGGCTGCTTCATAAACGACTCGACATCCTCCTACAACGGTTAATAACGTTAGCTAATATTAACGTTATATCAGACGAGTCATTCTCACACTAAACCTATGGTGACATACAAGGTAGTTAACGTTAGATAACTGTTTAATTGCATTTGGATGACAAAGAGAAAATTGGATAGGTAGCCAGGTCGGCTAATGGGCTTTTGTCGGGTGTTATTTCCCTAAAAGGATGTAAATGAACATAGCACCACTTTGCTAGATAACGTTAGCTACCTAGCATTAGCTTAGTTAGCATGTGTGACAGGCTAGCAGAGAGGCTGGACAACGGCGAATATCTTTTTTTTTTGAGAGAGAAACTTATTGCACAAAGTAACGTTATAAGCGACACACATAGTGTGTGTATATACTTCATATTTTACCCACCACAAATATTGCTTCGGGAATTCCGAGATGCTTTTTGCTTGTCGCCTGTACGGCATTGCTGCTGTCTATGGTCGTTGCCATCTTGGAAAAGACTTTCTACTCTCTCGCTACGTAGAAGTTGGGCGTGGGGTTCCTACTGAAGAGCTGCCCATCAGAGAAGGACGAGTAAGCGAGACACCCCACGTGCTGTTCTTTTTCTGGTTCAATGGAAGTCAATGATTTAAGTAGACCAGACCCAGGCAGCTATTGCCACCTTCGGCGTTAAAGTAGACCGGAACTGGCATTTTTTTATAAAGTAAATTGCGAAAGTGAGCCATCTTTATTTATCGACCATCTTTTGGTGCCCGTCTTGAACGCTTGAGTTTGCGCTTGTGAAGTGGCTTACTTCTTTTCCTTATGTCCTCGATCACTAGGCTGACATGGTTAAATAAATATATTGTAAGACCATGACACATTTACTATGTAGTAGGCTAGTGTAACAGTAAAATATACTTTGCAAGGCTTGGGAACTGTCTAACAACTTGTTTGATTTTGAATACCAGGGAAAACACAAAATAGGTTAAAAGATGATTGTTTTAGAATTTGTTATCCATAATTTATACAGTTTCCATTTCACATCAAATTATGGATATCTCATTGTTATTCTTTAACATAACTCACACAGAACAACAGACAGAGAACCAAACATAGTTTTGCCCACAATGTGTGATGATGATAGCCCTACACACATGGGTTCTAGGAGTTTCACATTTATTCAAGGATTTAGAATAATTTCTCACTTGGAAAATATATATTTGTATCTCTATTTTGCCAGGGTAGTCTCATTAAAGGTACATTAAAATAAAATAGTATAATTTAGAAAATCATAAATTACACATTTTTGTTTTTCAGGGTTGAGTATTTTATTTCTTGGATTTCCACCCCTGCCTACTACTAAGGACTTGATAACTATCTGATGACCTAGCAACAAACAACAGTCTGCCCAACTTGGAATCAGGACATCATAAAAACACTGTGTAAAGACAATAAACCGATCCATCAACCACCGCACCTTTATTGAGTGCCATGAAACCATACAGCAGCTATGGCTGCTGAGAAGTTGAGATTACTACTTGTAAGCTTATCCACCAAGACGCATTTCAACAGAGCTTATCCACCATGATGCATTTCAACAGAGCTTATCCACCAAGACGCATTTCAACAGAGCTAATCCACCAAGATGCATTTCAACAGAGCTTATCCACCAAGATGCATTTCAACAGAGCTTATCCACCAAGACGCATTTCAACAGAGCTTATCCACCAAGATGCATTTCAACAGAGCTTATCCACCAAGACGCATTTCAACAGAGCTTATCCACCAAGACGCATTTCAACAGAGCTTATCCACCAAGATGCATTTCAACAGAGCTTATCCACCAAGATGCATTTCAACAGAGCTTATCCACCAAGATGCATTTCAACAGAGCTTATCCACCATGATGCATTTCAACAGAGCTTATCCACCAAGATGCATTTCAACAGAGCTTATCCACCAAGACGCATTTCAACAGAGCTTATCCACCAAGATGAATTTCAACAGAGCTAATCCACCAAGAAGCATTTCAACAGAGCTTATCCACCAAGACGCATTTCAACAGAGCTTATCCACCAAGACGCATTTCAACAGAGCTTATCTACCAAGACTCATTTCAACAGAGCTAATCCACCAAGATGCATTTCAACAGAGCTTATCCACCAAGATGCATTTCAACAGAGCTTATCCACCAAGATGCATTTCAACAGAGCTTATCCACCAAGACGCATTTCAACAGAGCTTATCCACCAAGACGCATTTCAACAGAGCTAATCCACCAAGATGCATTTCAACAGAGCTTATCCACCAAGACGCATTTCAACAGAGCTAATCCACCAAGACGCATTTCAACAGAGCTTATCCACCAAGATGCATTTCAACAGAGCTTATCCACCAAGATGCATTTCAACAGAGCTTATCCACCAATACGCATTTCAACAGAGCTTATCCACCAAGATGCATTTCAACAGAGCTGGAAAAAGGAAATGACCAAAAGGTATTGATGTACATTTTATTTTTATGTTTAGCATCCTAAAAAAAAAAAACATATAACTTGATCATTTGACAGAAGACATTATAAGGGGATGGGAACCTTAATCTTATCTAGGACATTTTTTCATTATCTTTTTAAACATACAGAACATATATAATGACTGTTTTCACAGATATAGACACTGGTATGTTGCTGGAGATATGAGGTTTAAAACGTGGTGAAGTGTCCTTTTAATATCACTTCTATGAATTCTTTCAGATTGCACTCCCAACGCCTGACATCAGTGTGCCTAGGAATGTGATACTGCCGACCTACTGTAGAGGTTAGAGTGTAGGGGCGACAGGTAGCCTAGTGGTTAGAGTGTAGGGGCGGCAGGTAGCCTAGTGGTTAGAGTGTAGGGGCGGCAGGTACCCTAGTGGTTAGAGTGTGTGGGCGACAGGTAGCCTAGTGGTTAGAGTGTGTGGGTGGCAGGTACCCTAGTGGTTAGAGTGTAGGGGCAGCAGGTAACCTAGTGGTTAGAGTGTAGGGGCGGCAGGTACCCTAGTGGTTAGAGTGTAGGGGCGGCAGGTACCCTAGTGGTTAGAGTGTAGGGGCGACAGGTAGCCTAGTGGTTAGAGTGTAGGGCGACCGGTAGCCTAGTGGTTAGAGTGTAGGGGCGGCAGGTAGCCTTGGTTAGAGTGTAGGGGCAGGTAGCCTTGGTTAGAGTGTAGGGGCGGCAGGTAGCCTAGTGGTTAGAGTGTAGGGGCGACAGGTAGCCTAGTGGTTAGAGTGTGTGGGTGGCAGGTACCCTAGTGGTTAGAGTGTAGGGGCGGCAGGTACCCTAGTGGTTAGAGTGTAGGGGCGGCAGGTAGCCTAGTGGTTAGAGTGTAGGGGCGGCAGGTACCCTAGTGGTTAGAGTGTAGGGGCGGCAGGTACCCTAGTGGTTAGAGTGTAGGGGCGACAGGTAGCCTAGTGGTTAGAGTGTAGGGGCGACAGGTAGCCTAGTGGTTAGAGTGTAGGGGCGACAGGTAGCCTAGTGGTTAGAGTGTAGGGGCGGCAGGTAGCCTAGTGGTTAGAGTGTAAGGGCGACAGGTAGCCTAGTGGTTAGAGTGTAGGGGCGACAGGTAGCCTAGTGGTATGAGGTTTCTGTGTTATGCACTATAGCCCATTACCATATATGTGATTGAATATTATCTGCTGTTGGCTTGTGTGTTAATGTATGTAGGTGTTATGCAACATAGCTGACTTGAAACATTGTTAACAGTTTCAGGACCATGGGCCTTTCTCATGATGGAAAAATACAGAATAACATAAAAACGGACACATACAGAACATAGTGTAGCAAACCACAGACTGTTTTTGTTAGAACTCAAACTTAACAATAACAGAAACCAGATATGTGATAACGGTATCTAGGGAATGAGCGCATAGATACTCGACACAGCAAGTTACATCTATCAACTGGAGCGCCCGGGGGCTGGTACCAGCTCGTACGACAACAATCAACGATAGGCTGGGTGAGTTTAAACCACGCCCAGTCTCTACTCTGACAGGCCGGCTCGGAAGCCAGAACTACTACTGTCATCAGGGTATATTATAATATCTTTGTCAGGAACAAGTCAGTTCACTGCTTTCCCTGTGAGGTGGGACAGAGAGCCCGTATATACGAAAATTGCATTTACCACTTATTGCTTAGCTAATAAAAAATACATAGTATACAATCGTGACTCATTGTCATATTTATCCTGATACCAGAATCGAATTGACGCAATTCTAACAGTGGTTAGAGTGTAGGGGCGACAGGTAGCCTAGTGGTTAGAGTGTAGTGGTGAAAAGTTGCAAGATCGAATCCCCGAGCTGACAAGGTCAAATAGCTGTCGTTCTGCCCCTGAACAGGCAGTTAACCCACTGTTCCTAGACCGTCATTGAAAATAAGAATTTGTTCGTAACTGACTTGCCTAGTTAAATAAAGGGGGGGGGAGACAATTGTCACTGTATTGATCAATTTATCAATTTGTTCACAGGAACAGAAGCTAATAACAACATTCAGTTGAAATAAAAGTCTGTCACATATTGAACAATCCAAAAGAAGCATTCCTTACTAAAGGTCGACCGATTATGATTTTTTCAACGCCAATTTATTTTATTTTATTTGTAATAATGACAATTACAACAATACTGAATGAACACTTATTTTAACTTAATATAATACATCAATAAAAATCCATTTAGCCTCAAATAAATCATGAAACATGTTCAATTTGGTTTAAATAATGCAAAAACAAAGTGTTGGAGAAGAAAGTAAAAGTGCAATATGTGCCATGTAAGAAAGCTAACGTTTAAGTTCCTTGCTCAGAACATGAGAACATATGAAAGCTGGTGGTTCCTTTTAACATGAGACTTCAATATTCCAAGGTAAGAGGTTTTAGGTTGTAGTTAATATAGTATTTATATGACTATTTCTCTCTATACCATTTGTATTCCATATACCTTTGACTATTGGATGTTCTTATAGGCACTTTAGTATTGCCAGTGTAACAGTATAGCTTCCATCCCTCTCCTCACTCCTACCTGGGCTCGAACCAGGAACACATCGACAACAGCCACCCTCGAAGCAGCGTTACCCATGCAGAGCAAGGGGAACAACTACTCCAAGTCTCAGAGCGAGTGACGTTTGAAACGCTATTAGGGCGCGCTAACTAGCTAGCCATTTCTCATCGGTTACACCAGCCTAATCTCGGGAGATTATATGCTTGAAGTCATAAACAGCTCAATGCTTGAAGCACAGTGAAGAGCTGCTGGCAAAACGCACAAAAGTGCTGTTTGAATGAATGCTTACGAGCCTGCTGCTGCCTACCACCGCTCAGTCAGACTGCTCTATAAAATATCAAATCATAGACTTAATTATAACATAATAACACACAGCAATACGAGCCTTTGATTATTAATATGGTCGAATCCGGAAACTATCATTTCGAAAACAAAACGTTTATTATTATAGAATATACCCTGACTCTACGTGCAATGAACGCAAGAGAAGTGTCACAATTTCACCTGGTTAATATTGCCTGCTAACCTGGATTTATTTTAGCTAAATATGCAGGTTTAAAAATATTATACTTCTTTGTATTGATTTTAAGAAAGGCATTGGTGTTTATGGTTAGGTACACGTTGGAGCAACGACAGTCCTTTTTCTGCGAATGCGCACCGCATCGATTATATGCAACGCAGGACACGCTAGATAAACTAGTAATATCATCAACCATGTGTAGTTATAACTAGTGATTATGATTGATTGATTGTTTGATTGTTTTTTATAAGATAAGTTTAATGCTAGCTAGCAATTTACCTTGGATTACTGCATTCACGTAACAGGCAGTCTCCTCGTGGAGTGCAACGAGAGGCAGGTGGTTAGGGTGTTGGACTAGTTAACTAAGGTTGCAAGATTGAATCCTCAAGCTGACAATGTAAAAATCTGTCATTCTGCCCCTGAACAAGCAGTTAACCCACTGTTCCTAGGCCGTCATTGAAAATAAGAACAAGTTCTTAACTGACTTGCCTAGTTAAATAAAGGTGTAAAAAAAATTATAAATCCCGATTTCCGATTGTTATGAAAACTTGAAATCAGCCCTAATTAAAATCGGCCATTCCGATTAATCGGTTGACCTCTATTCCTTACCCCAGGACAGTTAAATCCAGGAAAATAAAGAAGAACGAGAAGTCTGTGTCTGGCTGCATAGATCTGATTTTTTTCACGGGACAAACAAACAGGCTTACGTTCCGGACGCTTTCACTGCCAGAGAGGTAACAACCATGACTTGGAAGGCAGCTGGAATCTTTGTTTTCCTACTCCTTATTACAAAATCATCCTCAACTTCTCTTCCTATCAGTATGACAGCATATTTGAATGACACTGTTACACTCGCCTTCTCTGGGTCACGCAATGGTCATATCATTGAATGGATGTATCGCCAGAAGACTGCATCAGAAGAAATTAGACCTACCACATTGGTTGCTAAACTTGATCAATGGCCTTTGGTATTCACACCTGGAGTGGGCTTTGAGAACAGGGTTAAACCCGGGGATGTAGACCTCTGTCTCAACATCACCTCCGTTGTATTTAATGACATGTGATGGTTTGAGTGTCACTGTGGTAAGATTCAAGAAGATGTACAATTTGTAGTTTCAGTCCCCATTGTTGTAGGCCAACCTGCTCATGTTGGATCTAATTTTCAACTCAACTGCTATGGCTTAACCGAAAAAACATACTCCTAACAGTGAGGTACTCGTCTATTGGAAAAGAGATGAAGAGAATGTTTTGTCTGTCAAGGGACATCATTTGACTCATGACCTTGGGTTTGAGAACAGGGTGTCGGTGTCCAAAGATGCTTACCGACAGGGAGACCTTTCCATCACCCTATCTTAAGCCTGTCAGATCAGGGGACCTACCACTGCTTCTTTGGCTCTAAAGAGCGGGGAACACCAGATGCTGTCACTCTCATTGTTCAAGAATAGTGCTGGTCAACAACATTGAAATTGGTGCTTATAATTGCAGGAGGGTTTGTAATACTCTTAGCAGGGTTTGCTATTGTTAATCATGTAGACAGAGTGAGATTTGTACATTTTCTGAGATTTCCCTATGGTCGTCGCAACCAGTAAGTGGAATCATCACACTCAGTGCCTTCTCGATAATCCGAGGCCTTCTAGATAATCCGTGGCCTTCTAGATAATTTGAGGCCTTCTAGATAATTTGAGGCCTTCTAGATAATCCGTGGCCTTCTAGATAATTTGAGGCCTTCTAGATAATCCGTGACCTTCTAGATAATCCGTGGCCTTCTAGATAATTTGAGGCCTTCTAGATAATTTGAGGCCTTCTAGATAATCCGTGGCCTTCTAGATAATTTGAGGCCTTCTAGATCATCCGTGGCCTTCTAGATAATCCAATGCCTTCTAGATAATTCGAGGCCTTCTAGATAATTTGAGGCCTTCTAGATAATCTGAGGCCTTCTAGATAATCCGTGGCCTTCTAGATAATCTGAGGCCTTCTCGATAATCCGAGGCCTTCTAGATAATCCGAGGCCTTCTAGATAATCAGAGGCCTTCTAGATAATCCGAGGCCTTCTAGATAATCCGAGGCCTTCTAGATAATCCGAGGCCTTCTAGATAATTCGAGGCCTTCTAGATAATCCGAGGCCTTCTAGATAATTTGAGGCCTTCTAGATAATCCGAAGCCTTCTAGATAATCCAAGGCCTTTTAGATAATCCAAGGCCTTCTAGATAATCCTAGGCCTTCTAGATAATCTGAGGCCTTCTAGATAATCCGAGGCCATCTAGATAATCCGAGGCCTTCTAGATAATCCGAGGCCATCTAGATAATCCGAGGCCATCTAGATAATCTGAGGCCTTCTAGATAATCCGAGGCCTTCTAGATAATCCGAGGCCTTTTAGATAATCCAAGGCCTTCTAGATAATCCAAGGCCTTCTAGATAATCCGAAGCCTTCTAGATAATCCGAGGCCTTCTAGAGGAGCCCCAATAGTCTGATTATGTTCTGTTAGAAATCAGCGAGGTGAATGAGCCCACATGGACATGGAGGAACACATGAAGGCGGGTGTGGAAGGGCTAGCCGATGCCCCCACTTTAAGGCTTAAAAATATACAAGAGTAGTGTGTTGGCCTATCGCCTGTGCAGTGCTAATTAAAGGACACGGTTAGACCATGTGCCACCGGAAATGAATGTTGTCACATATAAAGGAAGTGAAGAGGAAGTATATGCAAAATAATTTTTATCTTCCTATATTGTGCACGTTCTACAGGGGTCCACCTGTCAGTCAACCTGCTGTCTACCAACCACTAATGCCTTGAATGGGCCGGGGCTGGGAGGGGCTTAGGCTGGGGCTCTCCATGTTTGCTTTAAGGTTTAAACCTATATGGCTTTTCAGATATGCACTTACGTTAGGTTAAGGGAACTAGTACATTGTACATCACATTGTACATACTGTTACGCTAATACAGTATAATAATAATGTCATTTCTGTGCTTGTTTTTAACCTGATATTTACTGTAGGCCTATTGGAGTTGTTAAGATCTGGCTGTTCTCAGCATCACAACAGACAAAACGATAACACAGAAGAGGACTGGCCACCCCTCAGAGCCTGACTGGTTCCTGTCATGGTTTCTTCCTAGGTTCCAGCCTTTCTAGGGAGTTTTTCCTTGCCACTGTGCTTCTACAGCTGCATTGCTTGCTGTTTGGGGTTTTAGACTGGGTTTCTGTATAAGCACTTTGTGACATCTACAGACATAAAAAGGGCTTTATAAATAAAATGTATTCGATACAACTACACAAAGTGTATTATCATATAGTTGAGGAAAAATGTACAACAACCCATTTACTAAACAAAAACTAACTAATAGGTAAAGACCTTCATCTAGTGGTAAAACAGGGAAGTTCTAAAATCTTCCCTATCTCGCAATTTTCCAATCTGTTTGCACCCATAAAGATTATTTCAAATAATGTTATTTGTAAAAAATAATGTCCGAAAAACGATTTAACACGATTTAACACAACAAATGATGTAACTCATTTCTTGTGGATGCACTGTTTTGGTTTTCTAAACTGACCTCAGGCTTTGATTGGGTCTAGCTTGTCAGCTGGGGTGTGACGTATTTCCAGAACCCAAACACCGGCCAGTCAGCAACGTGGGTCGCATAGCTAGTTGTTTTTAAACCGATGCAAAACTTTGTAAATATATTTAACGGAGGATATTTCAGAAACTTGCAGGATTCATAAGCTATTTCGTAAACCCATCATTTCTTCGGAGGAGTTTTAAAAAGGCAGACTTACAGCTGAGTGTGAAGCTAGCTGAGCTAACTAATAACGTTACCGCTACAACAGCAGAGGAATTTGAAGCCGAGCCTGGCACCACATACAGAACAGCCATGAATAGTTTTTTAAAGAAAAGGTTTGTCGCTTGTTTTCTCCATGTATTATATTACAGTGCAGAATCCAACTCGCCTCAATCAATTGAAGTGGTTGTGAATGCCCCTGTCACACTCCGGTTCACTGGATCATGCGAGGGTACCGTCGAATGGAAGTATCGTCAGATGACACCACAAGGCTTTCTACCTTCCACATTGGTCGCTCATCTTGATCAAGAAACTGGCCGACTCACACCAGGAGAGGACTTTAAGCACCGGGTTAAACGCGGAGACCTAGACCTCGATCTCAGAATCACCACGGTTGTATTTAACGACAATGGATGGTATGAGTGTTACTGCAACAGTGAACAACGTCCACAGGATGTTATGCTAGTGGTTTTGTACACCGTTAAAAAAGCTGCTCATGTTGGAGAAAAGGTGACTTTTACCTGCCACGGCTTAACCGGTAAACAAACTGCTGACATCTATTGGGAAAAGGATGGAGAGACTGTGCTGAATGTCACGGCAGGGCATCTTGTCTTTGGCCGTGGGTTTAAGGACAGGGCATCTGTATCCTTGGATGGTTCCCGACACGGAGACCTTTCCAGCACCCTCACTGACTTGCGCCTCTCTGATCAGGGGGTATACCGGTGCTTCTTCATCACCACTACTGATAGGCTGAGACAGAGAGGACGTCCAGACTCTCACAGTCTCACTGTCAGTCCCAAAGTTGAAGAAAAGCAATCAGAGGAGGCTGGAACATGTACCATTTATAAAGTGGTTGTAGCGGTTTTGGTGGGGATCATATGTTTGTTTATTTATTTTTATGGCAAAGTGTGGTTCCAATGGATTTGTTCAAGATTTCAATCCTGTTACTGTCCAGAAGTCGGATCACGCCCCCAGCAGAATACTGAGAGGGCAGTAGTGCCCCTGTTAATCATGATGCCGGAGAACGGGGTGAATGATCCACCTGTCCACGTGGAACAGGATAGGGGGCATGAGTCAGAAATGGAGGAAGACAAGAGTGGGACAGGGCCGCGTGTTTATTTTTCATCAGATTTGGCCCCTGTCATCAGAGCTCCGGAAGGACCTCGCTCTACCCCAGGCCTTGTTACCAATGGTACTGATGGACCTCCCTCTACCCCAGGCCTTGTTACCAATGGTACTGATGGACCTCCCTCTACCCCAGGCCTTGTTACCAATGGTACTGATTGACCTCCCTCTACACCAGGCCTTGTTACCAAGGCTACTGATGGACCTCCCTTTACTCCTGGCCTTGTTACCAAGGCTACTGATGGACCTCCCTCTACCCCAGGCCTTGTTACCAAGGCTACTGATGGACCTCCCTTTACTCCTGGCCTTGTTACCAAGGCTACTGATGGACCTCCCTTTACTCCTGGCCTTGTTACCAAGGCTACTGATGGACCTCCCTCTACCCCAGGCCTTGTTACCAAGGCTACTGATGGACCTCCCTTTACTCCTGGCCTTGTTACCAAGGCTACTGATGGACCTCCCTTTACTCCTGGCCTTGTTACCAAGGCTACTGATGGACCTCCCTTTACACCTGGCCTTGTTACTAAGGCTACTGATGGACCTCCCTTTACTCCTGGCCCGGCCCCCAATGCCCAGGAAGGACCGACCTATTTCCCAGGGGCGATTAAATCTCAGGATGAGGTAGTGTGCCACCCCCTGGAAACTAGTTGATATCAAATCAAAATGTATTTATGTAGCACACGTCTTATGAAGAATGCAGTTCAAAGTGCGTTTTACCATGACCTGATTGTGAAGCTATCGTCTTAATATTCTATACTAAGATTGTGCATTTTCCACATGGGTAGACTTGCCAGTCAATCTGCTTTGTCTACCTAAGGATATGCCACCTTGAATGTATGGCGCCAGGCGTCCTTGTGGTTGCTAGAGCAGCGTACACTGTGATTCACCAATGTACCTTTTAACATCACAAGATGTTTGACAATACTTCAGTCTTATTTCATCAGGTGCATTAAAGGACCAAATAGACCAGTTTATTATTTAAGCAATAAAGTCCAAGGAGGTGTGGTATATGCTATACTGTTATATCTGGAACTTTTTAATTCTCAGGAGACCAAGATACCACGGCCAAGGGCTGTTCTTAGGCCCAACGCAACACTCTAATTACGTTGGTAACCAGTTTATAATAGCAATAAGGCACCTCGGGAGATTGTGCTATATGGCCAATATATCACAGCTATTCTGTGATTAGAGATTGTTAGGCCAAATGTTTGACTTTAGATCATGGCGATTTTGCACAGTAAATATCATGGATATTTTTGACAGTTCTGCTTTTATTCTTTGTTGCTCCTTTCATATCACACAGTGCCTTCGGAAATTATTCAGACCCCTTGACTTTTTACACATTTTGTTACGTTACAGCCTTATTTTAAAATTGATTAAATGTATCTATAAAAACCTGTTTTTGCTTTGTCATTATGGGGTATTGTGATGTCATTATGGGTTATTGCGTGTAGATTGATGAGGAAAATGTTTTATTTAATCAATTTTCAATTGAGATCTGAGACCATTCCTCCATACAGAATGTCTCCAGATCCTTCAGATTCTGAGATCCATGCTTGTGGACTGTCCTCTTCAGCTCATCCTACAGGTTTTCTATGGGGTTTAGGTTGGGGACTGGGATGGCCATGGAAAAACCTTGATTCTGTGGTCAGTGAAACATTTTTGTGTTGATTTTGAGGTGTGCTTTGGATCATTGTCCTGCTGGAAGATCCAACCACGGCCCAGTTTAAGCTTCCTAGCAGAGGCAGTCAGGTTTTGATTTAATATCTGCTGGTACTTGATGGAGTCCATGATAATATGTATCCTAACAAGTTGTCCAGGACCTTTGGAAGAAAAACAGGCCCACAACATCAAAGATCCGCCACCAGACTTCACAGTGGGGATGAGATACTTTTCTGCATGGCTATCTTTCTGTCTACACCAAACCCACCTCTGGTGTTCGTTTCCAAAAAGCTCTGACCATAGAACCCGATCCCATTTTTTATGGCAACCCTACCAAACAACTTGTGGTTATGTCGGCGGCGTCTGATCATAGTTTTGGAGACTTTCTGAGCCCAAGACCCCAACTAATGTATGCAATTCTCCAGCTGTGATCCTTGGAGATTTTTTTGGCCACTCGAACCATCTTCCTCACTGTGCGTGGGGTCAATATAGACCCACTTCCTCTTCCAGGCCCATTGTTAACATCTCCTGTTGCTTTAAACTTCTTCATTATTGCTCTGATTGTGGAAATATGCATTTTCAACAGTTGAGCTATTTTCTTATAGCCATTTCCTGATTTGTGAGGCTCAACAACCTTTTGTCGCACATCATTACTGTTTTCTCAGGTCGTTCCCATAGTGATGGATGACTGTGGGAACTTGACTTGTGTGTCACCTCATATGTATACCCCCAGTGAAAATGCAGCAAACAATTATTTATCTTTCTTTCAAAGGCAACAATAAAGGTGCTACTCTGTAGTTCTTATTGTACTTGACTTGGTGATGGACGAGGGAAACATGACACATCCCTTTACCTTACATTCCCATGCAACTCTACACTAGCCTGATCCCAGAACAGTTTATGCTCTCATTATGAAGATGTTACATCACAGTTCCTTTAATGAGCTGGTAAGAGATCAGAAACAGACTGACACCCAGGATAACTCTACACTAGCCTGATCCCAGAACAGTTTGTGCTCTCATTATGAAGACGTTGCATCACAGTACCATTAATGAGCTGGTAAGAGATCAGAAACAGACTGACACCCAGGATAACTCTACACTAGCCTGATCCCAGAACAGTTTGTGCTCTCATTATGAAGACGTTGCATCACAGTACCATTAATGAGCTGGTAAGAGATCAGAAACAGACTGACACCAAGGATAACTCTACAAACTTACTGTAGTATTTCAGTTTGTATCCACACACCAGTTCTATCCTGATTGGTGTTAGATAAATGCTCATCTGATGTGTAGATGAAACAAACTTGAGTTATTAAAGTGTAAAATAACAGTAAGAACCTGGAAAAAACAGTCCCAGATCCAAGCTCAGGTCCTGTATGCCCATGTACAACCTGATGTAGAACCTCTAGTTCATCCAGGCCATGCAGATGGCAGTCTATACAGTATGCCCCCCTACACACACTTCCTGCCCCGGCCAGCAGGGGGGGGGGGGTTCTCCGCCACCTACCACATCCACCCAGTCTTCCCCAGGGACAGTAGCAGTGGCTCTGCTGGGGCATCCAGGACAGTGTCTGAGTCAGGTCGTGTCTCCCCTGATCTGTCCCTCTCCCCACCCAGCCAGAGTCCCAGTCCCTCAACCCCTCCATCCTCCATCCAACTAAGACAGACCCTGAGGAGCCTAGGAGCTCTCTCACCATCCCTACAGGACTTTTAGAGGGAACCTTCCATCTAGATTCTTTATAAACTATTTTACAGTTCATATTTTCTTTGGTTGACGTTAGAAGTATAGGGTCCGACTTATCAGTGAAACGTAATTGCCAGTACACTAATGCCCTGGCATTTCCAGTCCAGTAGTATTATTTAAATATGGGTAAATATTCAAAAGCCCACTTTCCTTGGGCTTTTGCACGTGAGCTTTTCAAATACCATGAGCTTGATTGTCGAGTCCAATGTTTTAAAAAACAATGAATAGGTAAGAACATTGTTAATATTCTGGCAAAGGAACCTGGAAGAGAAACCATTACTCCAAAACTAGGTGGAGTGCTTCACCTTGTGGCTGAGCTGGTGTGCTGGTATACCAAAAATAGATTCGTTTGACACAGACGCAGGAGTGTCCCACTCAGCGCACCATACATCATAGGTCTCACAGCAGGAAGCGCAAACAGTAGCCTACGAACTTAATAGGCAAAAAGAAAAGGAAAAAGAGAAAACTAATCTACACTTTGAGGACAATCTCTTCTAAATACAGAGGTAAGAATATATTTAATAATGTAGCCTTAATACATATACAACTTAATCAGATATTCATTATTTGACTTAACCTGTTTGCTTGTTAACTGTACCAAATATAAGTTTTAATTTGGTGAAGGGAAATTCTACCTACTCATAGTGGTTTAACTCTATGCTGTGTTTTAAATGCATCTGAATCGGGGATATTTTGAGATGATTTAGCTACGTCGTTTTCTTTGGGCAGGACAACTCTAGTTTTAGCATGTGATGGCAGCAATGATATGTCTATTTCAATCATTGGATGTCAGTGGCAAAATCAAAGTGAGGATTGCTGTCTTTCAAATCAAATCAAAGTTTATTTGTCAACTGCACCGAATACAACAGGTGTAGTAGACCTTATAGTGAAATGCTTACTTACAGGCTCTAACCAATAGTGCAAAAAAGGTATTAGGTGAACAATAGGTAGATAAAGAAATAAAACAACAGTAAAAAGACAGGCTTTATACAGTAGAGAGGCTATAAAAGTAGCGAGGCTACATACAGACACTGGTTAGTCAGGCTGATTGAGGTAGTATGTACATGTAGATATGGTTAAAGTGACTATGCATATATGATAAACAGAGTAGCAGTAGCGTAAAAGAGGGGTTGGGGGGTGGTGGGACACAATGCCGGTTAGCAAATGTGACCGGTTAGCCAATGTGCGGGCGCACTGGTTGGTCAGGCCAATTGAGGTAGTAGGTACATGAATATATAGTTAAAGTGACTATGCATAGATGATAAATAAGAGAGTAGCAGCAGCGTAAAAGAGGGGTTGGGGGGCACACCATGCAAATAGTCCGGGTAGCCACTCCTGTTCAGGAGTCTTATGGCTTGGTGTATAAACTGTTGAGAAGCCTTCTTGTCCTAGACTTGGCACTCCGGTACCTTGTCCAACTTTACTATGAAATCTAAGTTAACAACTTTTCCCCCACCAACTCTTAGATATGAAAAGGAATTATTCATTACAATGAAAGGTTAAGTTGTCTGGCATGTGACCTGGTGGACATATGTAGCATTACACTCGTTAGAGACAGGGCGTTGAGCGTCACCAGATATATTTATAACAGAGTGCCTGCTCCTGAGGTCTCTTCCTGACAGCTGAACAAGAAAAACATGTTCTACTTTACGGTGAAAGGCATGTTGAACAAACGTCGTTGTCTGCTCCTATAAACGACATGATTGACATGTGGAACAAACGTCGTTGTCTGCTCCTATAAACGACATGATTGACATGTTGAACAAAACGTCTTTGTCTGCTCCTATAAACGACATGATTGGCATGTTGAACAAACGTTGTTGTCTGCTCCTATAAACGACACGATTGACATGTTGAACAAAACGTCGTTGTCTGCTCCTATAAACGACATGATTGACATGTTGAGCAAACTTATTTGTATGTATGTAAGGACATAATCGACATTGTCCAACTTCATCAGATATTAATTGTTTGACTTAATCTGTGTCCTTGTTAACTGGACAAATTGAAAGTTTGAATTTAACAAAGGAATAGGTTAGGCCTTCTCATAGTGATTCAACTCCAGTCTGTGTTTTAAATGCATTTCAATTTGAATCGCTTGTTGGGACATTTTAAGATGATTTGGGCATGGAATAATAGCCTATATGCAGGGACCTTCATTTACAATGTGTTTTTTGTTGTTGTCGTCCATATACTAAGGACAAATACCTAAATATACATTTAGATAGAAGTACCATCTCTAGTGGTAGGGGACACATTAGATTCAACGATAGTCAGTCTATAGATCATATTTGTGATGGTTCATTGAGAAGTGTCAACAGTAGGGTTGTGCTCAATTCAGAATTGAATTGATAATGAAAAAGAAGAATAATTGAATTGAGAATGCCTCAAATGCGAATTAAATTATTGAATGTGAATTGTATTTGAATTGTAGTAGTAAACAGGATACATAATTGCAATTTCAATTTGAATTGAAGGAAATATAATTGAATTAGTTGAAATTCAATTAAATCAAATGTCTCTTCTATTCTGTGTAGTTTGTACAAATAT
Source organism: Oncorhynchus nerka (assembly GCF_034236695.1). NCBI lineage: Eukaryota > Metazoa > Chordata > Actinopteri > Salmoniformes > Salmonidae > Oncorhynchus > Oncorhynchus nerka. The sequence goes on from NC_088407.1 coordinate 14,994,570, forward strand.
ACATCTTGTACATGCTTATAAAATATTATTGAAACAATGGATTTTCAGGATAAACTATTAAAATGAACGATCAAAGAAAATAAAATCTGTATGCAAATATTCTAAGTTATTATTTTCCATTAATCACTTACATTTTGGTCAATATGGGGAAAATACTACATTTCCCAGAATGCACTTAATGCTCAAGTTGCCCGTAAAGCCTTCTAAAACAAGCCAAAGTAATCAAATGGCTAATATAATTGACTATTCTAGTGTTAAAAGAGTATATAAACCGTGTTTCCAGAGAAAAGTTATAAAATCTTTGGTATCTGGTAGTGTGAGATTCAATGAAGCTCTCATATTATATGACTGAGTGGAAATTCTTTGAATTGCACTTAAGTCAATTCTGATTCCTGTCGCTCAAGCTCAAATTCTAATTCTACACAATGTGGAGTGTAGTCAATTCAATTAGAACTCATGAGTTGAATGGGACTCAATTAAAAAATTCTGAATTAAGCACAACCCATGTCACCTGAGATGATGCACGCTTTGTGACCAATTCAGATTTAGGAAATGTATGCCTTTCCTACACGCTTTACAGTAGTTGGTATTCAGAATTACCTCATGCAAAAGCGACGCGTAACAGTTCCCATGCGAGCGCTGAATAAATGTAATTCAACCGCTGAAAACCCTCTCACTTGCTGGCCAACAGATTTCCTCGTGGAGTTTTAATTCAATAGGGGTTTCAGTAGATTTATCTTAAACCATCCCTTTAAATTTGGTGTACCTTTAATTTGAATCATCTTGACAGACTCACTAGAATATTTGGAGAGAGCGGTTCAGAATATTACGGATCAATGAGAGAAATCCACGTGAACATATTTGTCTCCTTTTCAGCACCAGTTGGTAGATTTAAAAATACTTTATTTATGAATAAGAAAAAAAATGGTTTGGCGATCCTTTATGCAAAAAATATATATATTTTAGTGAATCAAAAATAATGGTTTGATTCCTCATGAAAGTTGCCATATTCAATTGTTCAATTCATGAAATAAATGTACCCTAATACTCCTTACTAATCATGGAACTGTGATGATGCCCTGCTTTTTTAACAGCACACTCCACAAAGCAAGTCCACAAATAGCTAGCTGGGGAATAGCTAGCTGGGGAATAGCTAGCTGGGGAATAGCTTGCTGGTGAATAGCTAGCTGGTGAATAGCTAGCCGGGGAATAGCTAGCCGGTGAATAGCTAGCCGGTGAATAGCTAGCCGGTGAATAGCTAGCCGGTGAATAGCTTACCGGTGAATAGCTAGCTGGGGAATAGCTTGCTGGTGAATAGCTATCTGGGGAATAGCTTGCTGGTGAATAGCTATCTGGGGAATAGCTAGCTGGGGAATAGCTGGGGAATAGCTAGCTGGGGAATAGCTAGCTGGTGAATAGCTAGCTGGGGAATAGCTAGCTGGGAATAGCTTGCTGGGGAATAGCTAGCTGGTGAATAGCTAGCTGGAGAATAGCTAGCTGGTGAATAGCTAGCTGGGGAATAGCTAGCTGGGGATTAGCTAGCTGGTGAATAGCATGCGATTCTCATACTTAAATTCAGGGTCAGAATATGCGTAGAGAGAAAAGTGCATTAAAAGGGAATTACGTTCCATTGATGCGACCTTAATCCAGGTTGGAACCCCCCCCCTTCTGGAAGAGGAAGAGGGTGTTTTCCCGCTTTCTGGACCTGCGCCATCTTCTGGTGGATACTTAACACTCCTACAGGCACCTTCACTGCAACATGGGCTATAATTAGTAACTAGTGAGACTGACATGTGCAAGTGTCCATCCACCAATGTCAGTTCAGTGGAGTGATCGCCACAGTTAAATACAAAACATGCATCCGATTTAGATCTTGTTTCATATGACTGCAAGAAAGCTTTATATTTCACCTATTGTGTATATTTCAGATCCAGGACTTGAGACAGCCAACACATCCTGGACATACTGGAGACTGCAGATGAATGCTTCTTACTTTGGACGACTTTGAGCTTTGTGAACACAGGCGTTTCCAGGGAGACGCTGCAGAAGCCCCCGTTAAGATTACCCTAGCACCCTCGAGCAGATTTACCCTTTGGCTACCACAGTGAAAAATGTCTGTTGCCGCCGTTGTAGAAGTATCTTCAAAAAGTGAAACCACCCCCCAGATCAATTTGTTGAAGAAAATATAATAACAGGTGCTAAATATCCGTCTGTTAGGCATTGTGCACTGCCAGACAGATATCAACCATGGCATTGTGCACTGCCAGACAGATATCAACCATGGCTTGGAAGGCAACTGGAGTTCTTATTGTCTTCTTACTTGCACTTGTTGCAGAATCCACCTGGTCTCTTCCTACTTTTATGACAGTGATTTTAAATGACCCTATCACACTCCCCTTCTCTGGACTATGCCATGATGGTGTCATCGAGTGGAGGCGTTATCAGGATGGTCCATCATCAAGAAGACGGTTGCTGAACTGGACCGAGGGGTTTTAACCTCAGGAGAGGGCTATGAGAACAGGGTTGAACTCCAGAATGGAAACCTCTCTCTCACCATCTCCTCAGCTGAGTACAATGACATTGGGGCGGTACGAGTGTGTCTGCAACAACAACACAAACTTTTTACACCATGTAAAACTACAAGTTTTGGTCCCCACTAAAATATCTGCCCATGTTGGAGAAAATGTCACTCTTCACTGCCATGGCATAACTGACAGTGAAATAAACTTCCAATGGCAAAAAGATGTTCAAACGTCTGTGCTGAAGGTCGAAGCAGGACATACTACCTTTGACCCTGGGTTTGAGGACAGAGCATCTGTATCCAAAGATGGCTACAGTAAAGGGGATCTTTCCCTCACCCTCACTAACATAACCCTATCTGACCGGGGGACCTACCAGTGCTTCGTCGGCCCTGACAAACAGACGAGAGGAAACCCTGAAGCTGTCAGTCTCACCATCACTGTTCAAGACAAGCCCTCTGAGGACACAGGCACATGGTCCCCGTGGATAGAGGTGCTGGCAGTCATGGTGGTGCTCATTGTAATAGGTCTGGTTTTCTGTGTAGGCCTCTGGTCTGGAGTGAATTCCCCAAGATTTTTATCACCTGTCATCCGTCTTCTCCATAAATGGAAATCACAATCACATACTGGTCCTACATACCTCTATAGTCAGTACAGACCAGGAGAGATCAGAACTCAAGCGGATGAAGTAAGAGAGGGTGAGGATCCTATTGATGTAAAGGAGAGGGGAGTCCAGGCCAGAGCAAGGCAGAGGTCCTGGAACAGTACAGTACCTTCAGAAAGGATTCACACCACTTGACCTTTTACACATTTAGTTGTGTTACAAGGTGGGATTAAAATGGATTTGTCTTTTTTTTTGTGTCAACAATCTACACAAAATACTCTGTAAATTCAAAAATCTAACATTTGCAAAAATGAAAAAGAAAACACTAATATATCTTGATTAGATAAGTATTCAATCCCCAAGTCAATACATGTTAGAATCCTCTTTGGCAGTGATTACAGCTGTGAGTCTTTCTGGGTAAGTCTCTAAGAGTCATTACAGCTGTGAGTCTTTCTGGGTAAGTCTCTAAGACTTTTCCAAACCTGGATTATACAATATTTGCCCATTATTATTTTCAAAACTGAATCTCTGTCAAATTGGTTGTTGATCATTGCTACACAACCATTTTCAGGTTTTGCTATATACAGTGGGGAGAACAAGTATTTGATACACTGCCGATTTTGCAGGTTTTCCTACTTACAAAGCATGTAGAGGTCTGTATGTAATAAGATGCAAATTAATTACTTTAAAATCATACAATGTGATTTTCTGGATTTTTGTTTTAGATTCCGTCTCTCATAGCTGAAGTGTACCTATGATAAAAAAATACAGGCCACTACATGCTTTGTAAGTAGGAAAACCTGCAAAATCGGCAGAGTATAAAATACTTGTTCTCCTCACTGTATTTTCAAGCATATTTAAGTCAACTTTCTCGCCACTCAGGAATTTCACTGTCGTCTTGGTAAGCAACTACAGTGTAGATTTGTGCTGAAAGGTGAATTTATCTCTCAGGGTCTGGTGGAAAGCAGACTGAACCAGGTTTTCCTCTAGGATTTTGCATGTGCTTTGCGCCATTCCGTTTATTTTTTATCCTATAAAACTCCCAGTCTGGATCAAATCCTGGCTGTATCACATCCAGCCGTGATTGGGAGTCCCATAGTGTGGCCCAGCTTCGTCCGGGTTTGGCCGGGGCAGGCTGTCATTGTAAATAAGTATTTGTTCTTAACTGACTTGCCTGGTTAAATAAATAAATAATATATAAATAACATGATGTTGCCACCACTATGCTTGATGGTACTCAGTAATGTGTTATATTGGATTTGCTTCAAACATAACACTTTGAATTCAGGAGAAAATACTTCATTTCTTTGCCACATTGTTTGCAGTGTTAGTTTTTTGCCTGTTTTGGAATATTTAGGATTCTGTACAGCCTTCCTTCTTTTTACTCTGTCAATTAGGTTAGTATTGTGGAGTTACTACAATGTTATTGATCCATCCTCAGTTTTCTCCTATCACAGCCAGTAAACTCTATAACTGTTTTAAAGTCACCATAGACCTCATGGTCAAATCCCTGAGCTGTTTCCTTCCTCTCCTGCAACTAAGTTAGGAAGGACGCCAGTATCTTTGTAGTAACTCAGTGTATTGATACAATGGAATTAATAATTCACCATGCTCAAAGGGATATTCAATGTCCGTTAATTTTTCCCCCACTGATGTACTTATTGGTGCCCTTCTTTGTGAGGCATTGGAAAACATCCCTGGTCTTTGTGGTTGAATCTGTGTTTGAAAATCACTGCTCGACTGAGGGACCTTACAGATAATTGTGTGTGGGGTACAGAGATGAGGTATTCATTAAAAAATCATGTTAAACACTATTATAGCACACAGCGTGAGTCCATGCAACTTATTGTGTGACTTGTTCAGCAAATGTTTACGCCTCAATTTATTTAGGCTTGCCATAACAAAGGGGTTGAATACTTATTGATTCAAGACAGTTCAGCTTTTCACTTTTAATTTACTTGTAAAAAAGGGGTGTGAATACTTTCTGAAGGCACTGTAGGTTATGATTAAAGCTCAATGTTAAATTTAAATCTCCATCATACCGTAGCTAATCCAATATGATACCAATGTCGTCATGAGCCGTCCGGCCGCTACCGAGAACCACATACTGGATTTTTGGGTCGTTAGGGAAAAAAAGTATAACATTTCCAGCCCCGACCTAACTCAATATCTAGGCGTCGGATAAGAGAAGACTACAGCATCCATAAAGTGACCAATAGACTTCCCAATTTTTCTGACTGAATATGTTTATAGGGGCATCAGTTTTCATTACATTTATAATTTCTTGCTCTCACGTGGTAATTTCTGTCAATTAAGAACCAACAATGGGGCATCTTTTTGTAGAGTTTCTGACAATGCTAACATATTTTTTCAGAGTTCTAACACCAGGTAGAGCAACTCTGTTGAAAACTTCCCAAGAGACTTTGCAATACTGTAATTCATGCTTTATTTCATCACTGTATTGTTATGGTGTGTGTGTGTGTGTGTGAGTGAGTGGAGTGTGTGAGTGAGTGGAGTGAGAGAGAGCTGAGCCATTCGAATGTAGGGCTAGTTTTTAAGATGATTATGCAATTCTACTGTCAGTGTTTGAGCCTTAGATTGAAACTACAAAACGTTTTGTCACATTTGCCAGTTCCTCATGGTTTCACCAGTTAGCCTTCTCCCACTTGTATCTACTGGAATTCCTATGACTTCATTTATAATGTGTCTGTTCTGACACCTTTTCATTCCCTTCCTGTAGATGTGATTTTTGTTGTTGATGTGTTTTTATTATTATGTATTTTTTCTTAACTTTTTTTAGGGCTTAATTCTAAGTTTTATTTTACGTTCTAGAAGGCTTAATTCTAAGTTTTATTTTACGTTCTAGAAGGGGCTATTGGATATTTGGTTTTGTTATATGAATGAAGAACACAAAGTGCAATTTATTATTATTCTAACTAGAAGCACAAGCATTTCGCTACACTCGCATTAACATCTGCTAACCATGTGTATGTGACAAATAAATTTGATTTGATGTATTTTCTTCCGTTCTATTATAAGAAATGTAAGTTGTTTGTTACCTTTTGCATTTGTTTTTATTTTGTATACAAATTTATTTTTGCATTATAAACTGAATTAACCCAAAACAAAGGATAATTGGTAGTTCTGAATTGTATACATGATTATTAGAATTGCCACATCAAATGATGGATACATACCTCATATGATTCTACTCAAAGGTTATTCGACAACATAACAGACACAAAGTAACAAAACAAAGCGTTTAACGAGGTGGTTTACAATATGTGTGAGGATGGATGTTTGACAGAGTACGACATAGCTGAAAACATAACGGAATATATGAAATAATCGTCATACAGGCAATGTAGTCTACAGATTCATAAGATGGTAGTTTTCAATGCATCTTAGCTGTATGATGTCAACTAACACAGAGGGAATGTCAGATCAAAATGCAAGCAAACATTTATTTATCGTCCTTTTTCAAAATGCACAAAATCAAGGTGCTACTCTACTGTTCATTGCCCTTGACTTGGTGATGGAAGAGGAACATCCAACACGACACGCCTCTTTTATATACATTACATACCCATGCAACTCTTACACTAGCCTGATCCCAGAACAGTTTATGCTCTCATTATGAAGACGTTACATCACAGTACCATTAATGAGCTGGTAAGAGATCAGAAACAGACTGACACCCAGGATAACTCTACACTAGCCTGATCCCAGAACAGTTTGTGCTCTCATTATGAAGACGTTACATCACAGTACCGTTAAGGAGTTGGTAAGAGATCAGAAACAGACTGACACCCAGGATAACTCTACACTAGCCTGATCCCAGAACAGTTTGTGCTCTCATTATGAAGACGTTACATCACAGTTCCATTAATGAGCTGGTAAGAGATCAGAAACAGACTGACACCCAGGATAACTCTACACTAGCCTGATCCCAGAACAGTTTATGCTCTCATTATGAAGACGTTACATCACAGTACCATTAATGAGTTGGTAAGAGATCAGAAACAGACTGACACCCATGCAACTCTTACACTAGCCTGATCCCAGAACAGTTTGTGCTCTCATTATGAAGACGTTACATCACAGTACCATTAAGGAGTTGGTAAGAGATGGTCGTTTTGCCCCTGAACAAGGCAGTTAACCCACTGTTCCTAGGCTGTCATTGAAAATTAGAATTTGTTCTTACCTGACTTGCCTAGTTACATAACAGTAAAATAAAAAATGTAATTGCTGATTGCTGAGTCCAGGCTAAGTTGTGTTCCAATTGACCGTGTGGAAGAGTGCTGCTTGGGCAATAGATTCTCCCCCTTTTGTGCTAATTCATCTCCCAATATCTACAAAAGGGGGAGTGTCACTTGTAAATGAATGACAGGTCAAGTGCCTATCAAACCAGCTACCACTGCCTCTCTTCTCACTGACACTCCGAGCTATCCAAAGAAACCAGAAGAGAGCTGCCAATCTTCAGAAGAAGAAGAACAACAAAGTAGCCAGAAGTCAGAAACAGTCAGATTGAGTGCTCCTAAGGCTTGAACACTGCCTTAGGCAAATAGAGTCATTACTGTTTTCCGACTTGCACTTGTTACAAAATCCTCCTCAACTCCTGACATCATCACTTCAACATCGGGCTGGGTGATATGGACAAAATATCACATGACCGTATTAAAAATATAAAAAATAAATGGTATGATGGTGCTTCATGTTTTGGAATATTACAAGTTGTAAATTAGTTTTATGACTAGTGCGTGACACTAGGGTGGCAACACAATTTCAATGGATATTTCTCCATTCATATAGTTTTATACTGTTCAATTCAACTTTAACCAAAAATTATTTTTAGAATTTTCATCAATTTCTAAATTTCCTGCACTCATTTCAGGTCATTTCCACACTGCCACATAGGGCTGCACGATATGGGCAAAACAGCTTGTCCTTATTTCAAACCAACTGTTGCAATTATGACATGACTTGCGATTTAGACAAAACACTTGGGTGAACTGTTGGAATCATGGAAATGGAATGATTATTCTAATTCTAGAATTAGAATATAATAGTGGGCACTTTGAATACAGTGTTGTTGACATGGCAACAAATAATTAATTTATAAAATGATCATACCATCTGTATTACTTGTGCGTTACCATAGTACAGTGGAAGTATAATGCATGAAATAAATAAACCCCCCCCAAGGTCAAAAGACTTCTGTCGGTATTATATTGATTAATTAATTTATACACCAGTATGGGAAAGTTTCTGATACAGTCAGAGGCAGGTGACTATTGTTGGTCGAAGTTTGTCTGTAACATCAAAGAAGAAGGGAATTAGTTACTGTGAAAAAGGGATAATATTGTCTTTATTAATAGTACCGTTTTTTAAATCTTGTTTTGGTTCCATGTGTCGTCAACCTGAAATGTTGGAGAGAGTGAAATATATGTTAAGCTAATCTTTGGCATTTTGTAATAACTTACAGTATTTATTGTTAAGAGGGTGTTGTGCTTGTTTCGGCCTGCAGAGGGAGCCGCTCGATCTGGTGGTTGCTATAGAGTCAGTTGAATGAGAGAGTCAAGCCAAATGAAAACTGCTGAGAGAAGTACCAGATAAACAATATATTTTCAACGTTATCATCACGGTGAGCGAGTTATAAAGCATAGGATATGAAACCAAGCTCAGCTTTTGTGTTTTTTCGCTATGAGCTAAAGGGGTTTTAGAGGATACTAGGCCTATGCTTTGCCATTGCAGAGCGAGTAGTCAGTGTTGCATTATACGAGTGCTAAAAACTACTACTTTACCTGAAAAACAGTAGGACACAGACCGTCATAACACATTGTAAACAACTACAATTCTTTCATGTTTGACTACATGCTGCTGCTACAAAACCATGGTATTTTTCTCATTGTACCACCACGTTTCATTTGTGTGCCGTGGTAGCTAGTACAATGAAAAAAATATGTATTTTTGGTCACTACCATGGCAGGAAAATACCATAATACTTGTGCAAATACCATTTTAGTACAATAACAAAAATACCATGGTATTTTCCTGCCATGGTACTACAATGACAAAAATACCATGGTAGTACAATGACAAAAATACCATGGTAGTACAATGACAAAAATACCATGGTAGTACCATGGTAACAATGACAAAAATACAATGACAAAAATACCATGGTAGTACAATGACAAAAATACCATGGTAGTACAATGACAAAAATACCATGGTAGTACAATGACAAAAATACCATGGTAGTACAATGACAAAAATACCATGGTAGTACAATGACAAAAATACCATGGTAGTACAATGACAAAAATACCATGGTAGTACAATGACAAAAATACCATGGTAGTACAATGACAAAAATACCATGGTAGTACAATGACAAAAATACCATGGTAGTACCATGTTTTTTTATCACTACCATGCAGTTGCAGCATGTCATTCAGGGCAAGTGGGGTATTTTTTTAAATTAAATTATTTCTTTGTTTTGGCCTGTTTTGCATGTTATTTTGGTATTAATATGTGTCACATATATGAATATTGAGTTAATAAAGCCACATGGTCTCTTTTTTGTTTTCTTGAGTAAGGCAGGTCCAAAATGCAGGTGTTTCAGCTCAGTGCTTTCTGTGTTGGTGGGGCAGCCTGCAGAAATACAGAGTGTAGGGGTTGGTAATGTTGGCTCAGTGTTCTGTCACTCATGGGGACAATGACAAATGACAAAACCTTTCCCAAGACTCACAGCTGTAATGACTCTTAGAGACTTACCCAGAAAGACTCACAGCTGTAATGACTCTTAGAGACTTACCCAGAAAGACTCACAGCTGTAATGACTCTTAGACTTACCCAGAAAGACTCACAGCTGTAATGACTCTTAGACTTACCCAGAAAGACTCACAGCTGTAATGACTCTTAGAGACTTACCCAGAAAGACTCACAGCTGTAATGACTCTTAGACTTACCCAGAAAGACTCACAGCTGTAATGACTCTTAGACTTACCCAGAAAGACTCACAGCTGTAATCACTGCCAAAGGTGATTCTAACGTTTATTGACTCAGGTGTGAATACTTAGGGAAATGAGATATTTCTGTATTTAATTTTCAATACATTTGTAAAACATTTCTTAAAAACGTGTTTTCACTTTGTCATTATGGGGTGTTATGTGTAGATGGGTGAGAAAACGGTTCAGGCTGTACCACAACAAAACGTGAAATAAATCAAGGGGAATGAACACCAATAAGGCACTGTAACACAACGTGATATGAAGCAGAAAATATTAATGATCCATATGTTACTTACTAGAACACTTGTTCCTGAAAACATTTTAAAAAGTCAAAACAAATAGCGTATGTAAACAAACGGGAAATAGCTGTAGGCTGCAATGGAATTTATAGTATTGGCAACAACGACATACATTGCAGTACAGGAGATATGTAAAAATGTTTTTTTAGTGTTCCACGGAAGGCCCGTGTCGGGACTACAGTCCCTTTCAGGTGTTATTAGGGGAAGGACAAGGCAGCAAACTCACAGAATTGAAGGGTTTTCTGGGGGCTGGAACATCAAATACACCTGTTGTATTCAGAGCATGTGACGAATCAAATTTGATATGGTTTGATCTTTTCTTACTTTTTAATTCTGCATTGTTCTTCTGCAAAGTCTACACCTGTTATATTCGGCGCATGTGACAAATACATTTTTATTTAATTTCATTAATGCCACCTCATACCCACCGTCCTGATACCACCTCATACCCACCGTCCTGATACCAGCTCACACCCACCGCCCTGATACCAGCTCATACCCACCGTCCTGATACCACCTCATACCCACCGTCCTGATACCATCTCCAACCCACCGTCCTGATACCAGCTCATACCCACCGCCCTGATACCAGCTCATACCCACCGCCCTGATACCACCTCACACCCACCGCCCTGATACCATCTCCAACCCACTGTCCTGATACCAGCTCACACCCACCGTCCTGATACCAGCTCACACCCACCGCCCTGATACCATCTCCAACCCACTGTCCTGATACCATCTCATACCCACCGCCCTGATACCACCTCATACCCACCGCCCTGATACCACCTCACACCCACCGCCCTGATACCATCTCCAACCCACTGTCCTGATACCAGCTCACACCCACCGTCCTGATACCAGCTCAGACCCACCGCCCTGATACCATCTCCAACCCACTGTCCTGATACCATCTCATACCCACCGTCCTGATACCAGCTCATACCCACCGTTCTGATACCAGCTCATACCCACCGTCCTGATACCAGCTCATACCCACCGCCCTGATACCACCTCATACCCACCGTGCTGATACCAGCTCCAACCCACCGTCCTGATACCAGCTCCAACCCACCGTCCTGATACCAGCTCCAACCCACCGTCCTGATACCAGCTCCAACCCACCGTCCTGATACCAGCTCCAACCCACCGTCCTGATACCAGCTCATACCCACCCCTGATACCAGCTCATACCCACCGCCCTGATACCAGCTCACCACCCACCGCCCTGATACCACCTCATACCCACCGCCCTGATACCAGCTCATACCCACCCACCGTCCTGATACCAGCTCATACCCACCGTCCTGATGCCACCTCATACCCACCGTCCTGATAACACCTCATACCCACCGTCCTGATACCAGCTCACACCCACCGCCCTGATACCACCTCATACCCACCGTCCTGATACCAGCTCATACCCACCGTCCTGATACCACCTCATACCCACCGTCCTGATACCACCTCATACCCACCGTCCTGATACCATCTCATACCCACCGTCCTGATACCAGCTCATACCCACCGTCCTGATACCAGCTCCAACCCACCGTCCTGATACCAGCTCATACCCACCGTCCCTGATACCAGCTCAACCCACCGTCCTGATACCAGCTCATACCCACCGTCCTGATACCAGCTCCAACCCACCGTCCTGATACCAGCTCCAACCCACCGTCCTGATACCACCTCACCCACCGTCCTGATACCAGCTCATACCCACCGTCCTGATACCAGCTCCAACCCACTGCCCTGATACCAGCTCATACCCACCGTCCTGATACCACCTCATACCCACCGTCCTGATACCAGCTCCAACCCACCGTCCTGATACCATCTCATACCCACCGTCCTGATACCAGCTCATATCCACCGTCCTGATACCAGCTCATATCCACCGTGCTGATACCAGCTCATACCCACCGTCCTGATACCAGCTCATACCCACCGTCCTGATACCACCTCATACCCACCGTCCTGATACCAGCTCATACCCACCGTCCTGATACCAGCTCCAACCCACCGTCCTGATACCAGCTCCAAACCACCGTCCTGATACCAGCTCCAACCCACCGTCCTGATACCAGCTCCAACCCACCGTCCTGATACCAGCTCATACCCACCGTCCTGATACCAGCTCAACCCACCGTCCTGATACCAGCTCCAACCCACCGTCCTGATACCAGCTCATACCCACCGTCCTGATACCAGCTCATACCCACCGTCCTGATACCACCTCACACCCACCGTCCTGATACCAGCTCATACCCACCGTCCTGATACCAGCTCATACCCACCGTCCTGATACCAGCTCCAACCCACCGTCCTGATACCAGCTCAACCCACCGTCCTGATACCAGCTCATACCCACCGTCCTGATACCAGCTCATACCCACCGCCCTGATACCAGCTCATACCCACCGTCCTGATACCAGCTCATACCCACCGTCCTGATACCAGCTCATACCCACTGTCCTGATACCAGCTCCAACCCACCGTCCTGATACCAGCTCATACCCACCGTCCTGATACCAGCTCATACCCACCGTCCTGATACCAGCTCCAACCCACCGTCCTGATACCAGCTCATACCCACCGTCCTGATACCACCTCATACCCACCGTGCTGATACCAGCTCATACCCACTGTCCTGATACCAGCTCATACCCACCCACCGTCCTGATACCAGCTCATACCCACCGTCCTGATACCAGCTCATACCCACCGTCCTGATACCAGCTCATACCCACCGCCCTGATACCAGCTCATACCCACCGCCCTGATACCAGCTCATACCCACCCACCGTCCTGATACCAGCTCATACCCACCGTCCTGATGCCACCTCATACCCACCGTCCTGATACCACCTCATACCCACCGTCCTGATACCAGCTCACACCCACCGCCCTGACACCACCTCATACCCACCGTCCTGATACCAGCTCATACCCACCGTCCTGATACCACACCCACCGTCCTGATACCACCTCATACCCACCGTCCTGATACCAGCTCATACCCACCGTCCTGATACCAGCTCCAACCCACCGTCCTGATACCAGCTCCAACCCACCGTCCTGATACCAGCTCCAACCCACCGTCCTGATACCAGCTCCATACCCACCGTCCTGATACCAGCTCCAACCCACCGTCCTGATACCAGCTCCAACCCACCGTCCTGATACCACCTCATACCCACCGTCCTGATACCAGCTCATACCCACCGTCCTGATACCAGCTCCAACCCACTGTCCTGATACCAGCTCATACCCACCGTCCTGATACCACCTCATACCCACCGTCCTGATACCAGCTCACACCCACCGCCCTGATACCATCTCCAACCCACTGTCCTGATACCATCTCATACCCACCGCCCTGATACCACCTCATACCCACCGCCCTGATACCACCTCACACCCACCGCCCTGATACCATCTCCAACCCACTGTCCTGATACCAGCTCACACCCACCGTCCTGATACCAGCTCAGACCCACCGCCCTGATACCATCTCCAACCCACTGTCCTGATACCATCTCATACCCACCGTCCTGATACCAGCTCATACCCACCGTTCTGATACCAGCTCATACCCACCGTCCTGATACCAGCTCATACCCACCGCCCTGATACCACCTCATACCCACCGTGCTGATACCAGCTCCAACCCACCGTCCTGATACCAGCTCCAACCCACCGTCCTGATACCAGCTCCAACCCACCGTCCTGATACCACCTCACACCCACCGTCCTGATACCAGCTCATACCCACCGTCCTGATACCACCTCACACCCACCGTCCTGATACCAGCTCATACCCACCGTCCTGATACCAGCTCATACCCACCCACCGTCCTGATACCAGCTCCAACCCACCGTCCTGATACCAGCTCCAACCCACCGTCCTGATACCAGCTCATACCCACCGTCCTGATACCAGCTCATACCCACCGCCCTGATACCAGCTCATACCCACCGTCCTGATACCAGCTCACACCCACCGCCCTGATACCACCTCATACCCACCGTCCTGATACCATCTGATACCCACCGTCCTGATACCAGCTCATACCCACCGTCCTGATACCAGCTCAACCCACCGTCCTGATACCAGCTCATACCCACCGTCCTGATACCAGCTCATACCCACCGTCCTGATACCAGCTCCAACCGTCCTGATACCACCTCATACCACCGTCCTGATACCCACCCACTGTCCTGATACCAGCTCATACCCACCGTCCTGATACCAACTCATACCCACCGTGATACCAGCTCATACCCACCGTCCTGATACCAGCTCCAACCCACCGTCCTGATACCAGCTCATACCCACCGTCCTGATACCAGCTCATACCCACCGTCCTGATACCAGCTCATACCCACCGTCCTGATACCAGCTCATACCCACCGCCCTGATACCAGCTCATACCCACCGCCCTGATACCAGCTCATACCCACCGTCCTGATACCAGCTCCAACCCACCGTCCTGATGCCACCTCATACCCACCGTCCTGATACCAGCTCATACCCACCCTGATACCAGCTCACACCCACCGCCCTGATACCACCTCATACCCACCGTCCTGATACCAGCTCATACCAGCCTGATACCACCTCATACCCACCGTCCTGATACCAGCTCCAACCCACCGTCCTGATACCAGCTCACCCACCGTCCTGATACCAGCTCCAACCCACCGTCCTGATACCAGCTCCAACCCACCGTCCTGATACCAGCTCAACCCACCGTCCTGATACCAGCTCATACCCACCGTCCTGATACCAGCTCCAACCCACCGTCCTGATACCAGCTCCAACCTCATACCCACCGGTCCTGATACCAGCTCATACCCACCGTCCTGATACCAGCTCCAACCCACTGTCCTGATACCAGCTCATACCCACCGTCCTGATACCACCTCATACCCACCGTCCTGATACCAGCTCCACCCACCGCCCTGATACTCCACCCACTGTCCTGATACCAGCTCATACCCACCGCCCTGATACCACCTCATACCCACCGCCCTGATACCAGCTACCATCTCCAACCACTGTCCTGATACCAGCTCACACCCACCCACCAGCTCCTGATACCATCTCCAACCCACTGTCATACCATCTCCACCGTCCTGATACCAGCTCATACCCACCGTTCTGATACCAGCTCATACCCACCGTCCTGATACCAGCTCATACCCACCGCCCTGATACCACCTCATGCTGATACCCACCCACCGTCCTGATACCAGCTCAACCCACCGTCCTGATACCATCTCAACCCACCGTCCTGATACCACCTCATACCCACCGTCCTGATACCAGCTCATACCCACCGTCCTGATACCAGCTCATACCCACCGTCCTGATACCAGCTCATACCCACCGTCCTGATACCAGCTCATACCCACCGTCCTGATACCAGCTCCAACCCACCGTCCTGATACCAGCTCCAACCCACCGTCCTGATACCAGCTCATACCCACCGTCCTGATACCAGCTCACACCCACCGCCCTGATACCACCTCATACCCACCGTCCTGATACCATCTGATACCCACCGTCCTGATACCAGCTCATACCCACCGTCCTGATACCAGCTCATACCCCTGATACCAGCTCCTGATACCAGCTCATACCCACCGTCCTGATACCAGCTCATACCCACCGTCCTGATACCAGCTCCAACCCACCGTCCTGACCACCTCACCGTCCTGATACCAGCTCCAACCCACTGTCCTGATACCAGCTCATACCCACCGTCCTGATACCACCTCATACCCACCGTGCTGATACCAGCTCATACCCACCGTCCTGATACCAGCTCCAACCCACCGTCCTGATACCAGCTCATACCCACCGTCCTGATACCAGCTCATACCCACCGTCCTGATACCAGCTCATACCCCACCGTCCTGATACCAGCTCACCCACCGCCCTGATACCAGCTCCATACCCACCGCCCTGATACCAGCTCATACAACCCACCGTCCTGATACCAGCTCATACCCACCGTCCTGATACCTCATACCCACCGTCCTGATACCAGCCTCATACCCACCGTCCTGATACCAGCTCCACCCACCGCCCTGATACCACCTCATACCCACTGTCCTGATACCAGCTCATACCCACCGTCCTGATACCACCTCATACCCACCGTCCTGATACCACCTCATACCCACCGTCCTGATACCAGCTCATACCCACCGTCCTGATACCAGCTCCAACCCACCGTCCTGATACCAGCTCAACCCACCGTCCTGATACCAGCTCCAACCCACCGTCCTGATACCAGCTCAACCCACCGTCCTGATACCAGCTCCAACCCACCGTCCTGATACCACCTCATACCCACCGTCCTGATACCAGCTCCAACCCACTGTCCTGATACCAGCTCATACCCACCGTCCTGATACCACCTCATACCCACCGTCCTGATACCAGCTCACATACCACCGCCCTGATACCATCTCCAACCCACTGTCCTGATACCATCTCATACCCACCGCCCTGATACCACCTCATACCCACCGCCCTGATACCAGCTCACCCACCGCCCTATACCATCTCCAACCCACTGTCCTGATACCAGCTCATACCCACCGTCCTGATACCAGCTCATACCCACCGTTCTGATACCAGCTCATACCCACCGTCCTGATACCAGCTCCTAACGCCGCCCTGATACCACCTCATACCCACCGTGCTGATACCAGCTCCAACCCACCGTCCTGATACCAGCTCCAACCCACCGTCCTGATACCAGCTCAACCCACCGTCCTGATACCAGCTCCAACCCACCGTCCTGATACCACCTCATACCCACCGTCCTGATACCAGCTCATACCCACCGTCCTGATACCACCTCATACCCACCGTCCTGATACCAGCTCCAACCCACCGTCCTGATACCAGCTCCAACCCACCGTCCTGATACCAGCTCCAACCCACCGTCCTGATACCAGCTCCAACCCACCGTCCTGATACCAGCTCATACCCACCGTCCTGATACCAGCTCCAACCCACCGTCCTGATACCAGCTCCAACCCACCGTCCTGATACCACCTCATACCCACCGTCCTGATACCAGCTCATACCCACCGTCCTGATACCAGCTCCAACCCACTGTCCTGATACCAGCTCATACCCACCGTCCTGATACCACCTCATACCCACCGTCCTGATACCAGCTCACACCCACCGCCCTGATACCATCTCCAACCCACTGTCCTGATACCATCTCATACCCACCGCCCTGATACCACCTCATACCCACCGCCCTGATACCACCTCACACCCACCGCCCTGATACCATCTCCAACCCACTGTCCTGATACCAGCTCATACCCACCGTCCTGATACCAGCTCATACCCACCGTTCTGATACCAGCTCATACCCACCGTCCTGATACCAGCTCATACCCACCGCCCTGATACCACCTCATACCCACCGTGCTGATACCAGCTCCAACCCACCGTCCTGATACCAGCTCCAACCCACCGTCCTGATACCAGCTCCAACCCACCGTCCTGATACCAGCTCCAACCCACCGTCCTGATACCACCTCATACCCACCGTGCTGATACCAGCTCATACCCACCGTCCTGATACCAGCTCCAACCCACCGTCCTGATACCAGCTCATACCCACCCACCGTCCTGATACCAGCTCATACCCACCGTCCTGATACCAGCTCATACCCACCGTCCTGATACCAGCTCATACCCACCGCCCTGATACCAGCTCATACCCACCGCCCTGATACCAGCTCATACCCACCCACCGTCCTGATACCAGCTCATACCCACCGTCCTGATGCCACCTCATACCCACCGTCCTGATAACACCTCATACCCACCGTCCTGATACCAGCTCACACCCACCGCCCTGATACCACCTCATACCCACCGTCCTGATACCAGCTCATACCTGATACCACCTCATACCCACCGTCCTGATACCATCTCATACCCACCGTCCTGATACCAGCTCATACCCACCGTCCTGATACCAGCTCCACCCACCGTCCTGATACCAGCTCCAACCCACCGTCCTGATACCAGCTCATACCCACCGTCCTGATACCAGCTCTCATACCCACCGTCCTGATACCAGCTCCAACCCACCGTCCTGATACCAGCTCATACCCACCGTCCTGATACCAGCTCCAACCCACCGTCCTGATACCAGCTCCAACCCACCGTCCTGATACCACCTCATACCCACCGTCCTGATACCAGCTCATACCCACCGTCCTGATACCAGCTCCAACCCACTGCCCTGATACCAGCTCATACCCACCGTCCTGATACCACCTCATACCCACCGTCCTGATACCAGCTCCAACCCACCGTCCTGATACCACCTCCTGATACCCTCACCACCGTCCTGATACCAGCTCATATCACCGTGCTGATACCGCTCATACCCACCGTGATACCCCAGCGTCCTGATACCACCTCCCCACTGTCCTGATACCAGCTCATACCCACCGTCCTGATACCAGCTCAACCCACCGTCCTGATACCAGCTCCAAACCACGGAGTCCTGATACCAGCTCCAACCCACCTGATACCAGCTCCAACCCACCGATACCAGCTCATACCCACCGTCCTGATACCAGCTCCAACCCACCGTCTGATACCAGCTCCAACCCACCGTCCTGATACCAGCTCATACCCACCATCCTGATACCAGCTCATACCCACCGTCCTGATACCACCTCACCCACCGTCCTGATACCAGCTCATACCCACCGTCCTGATACCAGCTCATACCCACCCACCGTCCTGATACCAGCTCCAACCCACCGTCCTGATACCAGCTCCAACCCACCGTCCTGATACCAGCTCATACCCACCGTCCTGATGCCAGCTCATACCACCGCCCTGATACCAGCTCATACCCACCGTCCTGATACCAGCTCATACCCACCGCCCTGATACCACCTCATACCCACCGTCCTGATACCAGCTCATACCCACCGTCCTGATACCAGCTCCAACCCACTGTCCTGATACCAGCTCATACCCACCGTCCTGATACCAGCTCATACCCACCGTCCTGATACCAGCTCACACCCACCGCCCTGATACCCACCCACTGTCCTGATACCAGCTCATACCACCGCCCTGATACCACCTCATACCCACCGCCCTGATACCACCTCATACCCACCGCCCTGATACCATCTCCAACCCACTGTCCTGATACCAGCTCATACCCACCGTCCTGATACCAGCTCAACCCACCGTTCTGATACCAGCTCATACCCACCGTCCTGATACCAGCTCCAACCCACCGCCCTGTTACCACCTCATACCCACCGTGCTGATACCAGCTCCAACCCACCGTCCTGATACCAGCTCCAACCCACCGTCCTGATACCAGCTCCAACCCACCGTCCTGATACCAGCTCCAACCCACCGTCCTGATACCACCTCATACCCACCGTGCTGATACCAGCTCATACCCACACCGTCCTGATACCAGCTCCAACCCACCGTCCCTGATACCAGCTCATACCCCCACCGTCCTGATACCAGCTCATACCCACCGTCCTGATACCAGCTCATACCCACCGTCCTGATACCAGCTCATACCCACCGCCTGATACCAGCTCATACCCACCGCCCTGATACCAGCTCATACCCACCGTCCTGATACCAGCTCATACCCACCGTCCTGATGCCACCTCATACCCACCGTCCTGATAACACCTCATACCCACCGTCCTGATACCAGCTCACACCCACCGCCCTGATACCACCTCATACCCACCGTCCTGATACCAGCTCATACCCACCGTCCTGATACCACCTCATACCCACCGTCCTGATACCAGCTCATACCCACCGTCCTGATACCAGCTCATACCCACCGTCCTGATACCAGCTCCAACCCACCGTCCTGATACCAGCTCATACCCACCGTCCTGATACCAGCTCCAACCCACCGTCCTGATACCAGCTCATACCCACTGTCCTGATACCAGCTCCAACCCACCGTCCTGATACCAGCTCATACCCACCGTCCTGATACCAGCTCCAACCCACCGTCCTGATACCAGCTCCAACCCACCGTCCTGATACCACCTCCATACCCACCGTCCTGATACCAGCTCATACCCACCGTCCTGATACCAGCTCCAACCCACTGCTCCTGATACCAGCTCATACCCACCGTCCTGATACCACCTCATACCCACCGTCCTGATACCAGCTCCAACCCACCGTCCTGATACCATCTCATACCACCGTCCTGATACCAGCTCATATCCACCGTCCTGATACCAGCTCATATCCACCGTGCTGATACCAGCTCATACCACCGTCCTGATACCTGATACCCACCGTCTGATACCCACCGTCCTGATACCAGCTCATACCCACCGTCCTGATACCAGCTCCAACCCACCGTCTGATACCAGCTCCAACCCACCGTCCTGATACCAGCTCCAAACCACCGTCCTGATACCAGCTCCAACCCACCGTCCTGATACCAGCTCCAACCCACCGTCCTGATACCAGCTCATACCCACCGTCCTGATACCAGCTCCAACCCACCGTCCTGATACCAGCTCCAACCCACCGTCCTGATACCAGCTCATACCCACCGTCCTGATACCAGCTCATACCCACCGTCCTGATACCACCTCACACCCACCGTCCTGATACCAGCTCATACCCACCGTCCTGATACCAGCTCATACCCACCCACCGTCCTGATACCAGCTCAACCCACCGTCCTGATACCAGCTCCAACCCACCGTCCTGATACCAGCTCATACCCACCGTCCTGATACCAGCTCATACCCACCGCCTGATACCAGCTCATACCCACCGTCCTGATACCAGCTCACCCACCGCCCTGATACCACCTCCATACCCACCGTCCTGATACCAGCTCACCCACCGCCCTGATACCACCTCATACCCACCGTCCTGATACCAGCTCCAACCCCTGATACCACCTCATACCCACCGTCCTGATACCACCTCATACCCACCGTCCTGATACCAGCTCCAACCCACCGTCCTGATACCAGCTCCAACCCACCGTCCTGATACCAGCTCAACCCACCGTCCTGATACCAGCTCCAACCCACCGTCCTGATTCCAGCTCCAACCCACCGTCCTGATACCAGCTCCAACCCACCGTCCTGATACCACCTCATACCCACCGTCCTGATACAGCTCATACCACCGTCCTGATACCAGCTCCAACCCACTGTCCTGATACCAGCTCATACCCACCGTCTGATACCACCTCATACCCACCGTCCTGATACCAGCTCACACCCACCGCCTGATACCATCTCAACCCACCGCCTGATACCACCTCACACCCACCACCTGATACCATCTCCAACCCACTGTCCTGATACCAGCTCATACCCACCGTCCTGATACCAGCTCATACCCACCGTTCTGATACCAGCTCATACCCACCGTCCTGATACCAGCTCATACCCACCGCCCTGATACCACCTCATACCCACCGTGCTGATACCAGCTCCAACCCACCTCCTGATACCAGCTCCAACCCACCGTCCTGATACCAGCTCCAACCCACCGTCCTGATACCAGCTCCAACCCACCGTCCTGATACCACCTCATACCCACCGTCCTGATACCAGCTCATACCCACCGTCCTGATACCACCTCATACCCACCGTCCTGATGCCAGCTCCAACCCACCGTCCTGATACCAGCTCCAACCCACCGTCTGATACCAGCTCCAACCCACCGTCCTGATACCAGCTCCAACCCACCGTCCTGATACCAGCTCATACCCACCGTCCTGATACCAGCTCCAACCCACCGTCTGATACCAGCTCCAACCCACCGTCCTGATACCAGCTCAACCCACCGTCCTGATACCACCTCATACCCACCGTCCTGATACCAGCTCATACCCACCGTCCTGATACCAGCTCCAACCCACCGTCCTGATACCAGCTCATGCCCACCGTCCTGATACCACCTCCTACCCACCGTCCTGATACCAGCTCACACCCACCGCCCTGATACCATCTCCAACCCACTGTCCTGATACCATCTCATACCCACCCACCGCCTGATACCACCTCATACCCACCGCCCTGATACCACCTCACCCACCGCCCTGATACCATCTCCAACCCACTGTCCTGATACCAGCTCATACCCACCGTCCTGATACCAGCTCATACCCACCGTTCTGATACCAGCTCCCATGCCCACCGTCCTGATACCAGCTCATACCCACCGCCCTGATACCACCTCATACCCACCGTGCTGATACCAGCTCCAACCCACCGTCCTGATACCAGCTCCAACCCACCGTCCTGATACCAGCTCCAACCCACCGTCCTGATACCAGCTCCAACCCACCGTCCTGATACCACCTCCACCCACCGTGCTGATACCAGCTCATACCCACCGTCCTGATACCAGCTCCAACCCACCGTCCTGATACCAGCTCATACCCACCCACCGTCCTGATACCAGCTCATACCCACCGTCCTGATACCAGCTCCTTACCCACCGTCCTGATACCAGCTCATACCCACCGCCCTGATACCAGCTCATACCCACCGCCCTGATACCAGCTCATACCCACCCACCGTCCTGATACCAGCTCATACCCACCGTCCTGATGCCACCTCATACCCACCGTCCTGATAACACACCTCATACCCACCGTCCTGATACCAGCTCACACCCACCGCCCCCTGATACCACCTCATACCCACCGTCCTGATACCAGCTCATACCCACCGTCCTGATACCACCTCATACCCACCGTCCTGATACCATCTCATACCCACCGTCCTGATACCAGCTCATACCCACCGTCCTGATACCAGCTCCAACCCACCGTCCTGATACCAGCTCATACCCACCGTCCTGATACCAGCTCCAACCCACCGTCCTGATACCAGCTCATACCCACTGTCCTGATACCAGCTCCAACCCACCGTCCTGATACCAGCTCATACCCACCGTCCTGATACCAGCTCCAACCCACCGTCCTGATACCAGCTCCAACCCACCGTCCTGATACCACCTCATACCCACCGTCCTGATACCAGCTCATACCCACCGTCCTGATACCAGTTCAACCCACTGCCCTGATACCAGCTCATACCCACCGTCCTGATACCACCTCATACCCACCGTCCTGATACCAGCTCCAACCCACCGTCCTGATACCAGCCTCCCTACCCACCCCGTCCTGATACCAGCTCATACCCACCGTCCTGATACCAGCTCCAACCCACTGTCCTGATACCAGCTCATACCCACCGTCCTGATACCACCTCATACCCACCGTCCTGATACCAGCTCACACCCACCGCCCTGATACCATCTCCAACCCACTGTCCTGATACCATCTCATACCCACCGCCCTGATACCACCTCATACCCACAACCCTGATACCACCTCACCCACACCCCTGATACCATCTCAACCCACTGTCCTGATACCAGCTCATACCACCGTCCTGATACCAGCTCATACCCACCGTTCTGATACCAGCTCATACCCACCGTCCTGATACCAGCTCATACCCACCGCCCTGATACCACCTCACCCACCGTGCTGATACCAGCTCCAACCCACCGTCCTGATACCAGCTCCAACCCACCGTCCTGATACCAGCTCCAACCCACCGTCCTGATACCAGCTCCAACCCACCGTCCTGATACCACCTCATACCCACCCGTGCTGATACCAGCTCATACCCACCGTCCTGATACCAGCTCCAACCCACCGTCCTGATACCAGCTCATACCCACCCACCGTCCTGATACCAGCTCCATACCCACCGTCCTGATACCAGCTCATACCCACCGTCCTGATACCAGCTCATACCACCGCCTGATACCAGCTCATACCCCGCCCTGATACCAGCTCATGCCCACCCACCGTCCTGATACCAGCTCATACCCACCGTCCTGATGCCACCTCATACCCACCGTCCTGATAACACCTCATACCCACCGTCCTGATACCAGCTCACCCACCGCCTGATACCACCTCATACCCACCGTCCTGATACCAGCTCATACCCACCGTCCTGATACCACCTCATACCCACCGTCTGATACCATCTCATACCACAATCCTGATACCAGCTCAACCCACCGTCCTGATACCAGCTCCAACCCACCGTCCTGATACCAGCTCATACCCACCGTCCTGATACCAGCTCCAACCCACCGTCCTGATACCAGCTCATACCCACTGTCCTGATACCAGCTCCAACCCACCGTCCTGATACCAGCTCATACCCGTCCTGATACCAGCTCCAACCCACCGTCCTGATACCAGCTCCAACCCACGCCTGATACCACCTCATACCCACCGTCCTGATGCCAGCTCATACCCACCGTCCTGATACCAGCTCCAACCCACTGCCCTGATACCAGCTCATACCCACCCGTCCTGATACCACCTCATACCCACCCGTCCTGATACCAGCTCCAACCCACCGTCCTGATACCATCTCATACCCACCGTCCTGATACCAGCTCATATCCACCGTCCTGATACCAGCTCATATCCACCGTGCTGATACCAGCTCATACCCACCGTCCTGATACCAGCTCATACCCACCGTCCTGATACCACCTCATACCCACCGTCCTGATACCAGCTCATACCCACCGTCTGATACCAGCTCCAACCCACCGGTCCTGATACCAGCTCCAAACCACCGTCCTGATACCAGCTCCAACCCACCGTCCTGATACCAGCTCCAACCCACCGTCCTGATACCAGCTCATACCCACCGTCCTGATACCAGCTCAACCCACCGTCCTGATACCAGCTCCAACCCACCGTCCTGATACCAGCTCCAACCCACCGTCCTGATACCAGCTCCAACCCACCGTCCTGATACCACCTCATACCCACCGTCCTGATACCAGCTCATACCACCGTCCTGATACCAGCTCCAACCCACTGCCCTGATACCAGCTCATACCCACCGTCCTGATACCACCTCATACCCACCGTCCTGATACCAGCTCCAACCCACCCCGTCCTGATACCATCTCATACCCACCGTCCTGATACCAGCTCATATCCACCGTCCTGATACCAGCTCATATCCACCGTGCTGATACCAGCTCATACCCACCGTCCTGATACCAGCTCATACCCACCGTCCTGATACCACCTCATACCCACCGTCCTGATACCAGCTCCAACCCACCGTCCTGATACCAGCTCCAACCCACCGTCCTGATACCAGCTCCAAACCACCGTCCTGATACAGCTCCAACCCACCGTCCTGATACCAGCTCCAACCCACCGTCCTGATACCAGCTCATACCCACCGTCCTGATACCAGCTCCAACCCACCGCCTGATACCAGCTCATACCACCCACCGTCCTGATGCCACCTCCTACCCACCGTCCTGATGCCACCTCACACCCACCGTCCTGATAACCACCTCCAACCACTGTCCTGATGCCAGCTCACACCCACCGCCCCTGATACCACCTCATTGCCCACACCCTGATACCAGCTCATACCCACCGTCCTGATACCACCTCATACCCACCGTCCTGATACCATCTCATGCCCACCGTCCTGATACCAGCTCATACCCACCGTCCTGATACCAGCTCCAACCCACCGTCCTGATACCAGCTCATACCCACCGTCCTGATACCAGCTCCAACCCACCGTCCTGATACCAGCTCATACCCACTGTCCTGATACCAGCTCAACCCACCGTCCTGATACCAGCTCATACCCACCGTCTGATACCAGCTCCAACCCACCGTCCTGATACCAGCTCCAACCCACCGTCCTGATACCACCTCATACCCACCGTCCTGATACCAGCTCATACCCACCGTCCTGATACCAGCTCCAACCCACTGCCCTGATACCAGCTCATACCACCTCCTGATACCACCTCCACCCACCGTCCTGATACCAGCTCCAACCCACCGTCCTGATACCATCTCATACCCACCGTCCTGATACCAGCTCATATCCACCGTCCTGATACCAGCTCATATCCACCGTGCTGATACCAGCTCATACCCACCGTCCTGATACCAGCTCATACCCACCGTCCTGATACCACCTCATACCCACCGTCCTGATACCAGCTCATACCCACCGTCCTGATACCAGCTCCAACCCACCGTCCTGATACCAGCTCCAAACCACCGTCCTGATACCAGCTCCAACCCACCGTCCTGATACCAGCTCCAACCCACCGTCCTGATACCAGCTCATACCCACCGTCCTGATACCAGCTCCAACCCACCGTCCTGATACCAGCTCCAACCCACCGTCCTGATACCAGCTCCAACCCACCGTCCTGATACCAGCTCCAACCCACCGTCCTGATACCACCTCATACCCACCGTCCTGATACCAGCTCATACCCACCGTCCTGATACCAGCTCCAACCCACTGCCTGATACCAGCTCATACCCACCGTCCTGATACCACCTCATACCCACCGTCCTGATACCAGCTCAACCCACCGTCCTGATACCATCTCATACCCACCGTCCTGATACCAGCTCATATCCACCGTCCTGATACCAGCTCATATCCACCGTGCTGATACCAGCTCATACCCACCGTCCTGATACCAGCTCATACCCACCGTCCTGATACCACTCATACCCACCGTCCTGATACCAGCTCATACCCACCGTCCTGATACCAGCTCCAACCCACCGTCCTGATACCAGCTCAAACCACCGTCCTGATACCAGCTCCAACCCACCGTCCTGATACCAGCTCCAACCCACCGTCCTGATACCAGCTCATACCCACCGCCTGATACCAGCTCCAACCCACCGTCCTGATACCAGCTCCAACCCACCGTCCTGATACCAGCTCATACCCACCGTCCTGATGCCAGCTCATACCCACCGTCCTGATACCACCTCACCCACCGTCCTGATACCAGCTCCATACCCACCGTCCTGATACCAGCTCATACCACCGTCCTGATACCAGCTCCAACCCACCGTCCTGATACCAGCTCCAACCCACCGCCCTGATACCAGCTCATACCCACCGTCCTGATACCAGCTCATACCACCGCCTGATACCAGCTCATACCCACCGTCCTGATACCAGCTCACACCACCGCCTGATACCAGCTCATGCCCACCGTCCTGATACCAGCTCACCCACCCACCCCTCCCCACCGTGATGCCAGCTCATACCCACCGTCCTGATACCACTCTCATACCCACCGCTCCTGATACCACCTCATACCCACCGTCCTGATACCAGCTCAACCCACCGTCCTGATACCAGCTCCAACCCACCGCCCTGATACCAGCTCCAACCCACCGTCCTGATACCAGCTCAACCCACCGTCCTGATGCCAGCTCAACCCACCGTCCTGATACCAGCTCCAACCCACCGCCCTGATACCACCTCATACCCACCGTCCTGATACCAGCTCATACCCACCGTCCTGATACCAGCTCCAACCCACTGTCCTGATACCAGCTCATACCCACCGTCCTGATACCACCTCATACCCACCGTCCTGATACCAGCTCACACCCACCGCCCTGATACCATCTCCAACCCACTGTCCTGATACCATCTCCAGCCCACCGCCCTGATACCAGCTCATCCCACCGCCTGATACCACCTCACCGTCCTGATACCAGCTCAACCCACTGTCCTGATACCAGCTCATACCCACCGTCCTGATACCAGCTCATACCCACCGTTCTGATACCAGCTCATATCCACCGTCCTGATACCAGCTCATACCCACCGCCCTGATACCACCTCATACCCACCGGTCTGATACCAGCTCCAACCCACCGTCCTGATACCAGCTCCAACCCACCGTCCTGATACCAGCTCCAACCCACCGTCCTGATACCAGCTCCAACCCACCGTCCTGATACCACCTCATACCCACCATACCAGCTCATACCCACCGTCCTGATACCACCTCATACCCACCGTCCTGATACCAGCTCCAACCCACCGTCCTGATACCAGCTCCAACCCACCGTCCTGATACCAGCTCCAACCCACCGTCCTGATACCAGCTCCAACCCACCGTCCTGATACCAGCTCATACCACCGTCCTGATACCAGCTCAACCCACCGTCCTGATACCAGCTCAACCCACCGCCTGATACCACTCATGCCCTGATACCAGCCCACCGGTCTGATACCAGTCTCCAACCCACTGTCCTGATACCAGCTCATACCCACCGTCCTGATACCACCTCATACCACCCCGTCCTGATACCAGCTCACACCACCGCCTGATACCATCTCCAACCCACTGTCCTGATACCATCTCATACCCACCGCCTGATACCACCTCATACCACCGCCTGATACCACCTCACACCCACCGCCCTGATACCATCTCCAACCACTGTCCTGATACCAGCTCATACCCACCGTCCTGATACCAGCTCATACCCACCGTTCTGATACCAGCTCATACCCACCGTCCTGATACCAGCTCATACCCCTGATACCACCTCATACCCACTGATACCAACCCACTCCTGATACCAGCTCCACCCACCGTCCTGATACCAGCTCCAACCCACCGTCCTGATACCAGCTCAACCCACCGTCCTGATACCACCTCATACCCACCGTGCTGATACCAGCTCATACCCACCGTCCTGATACCAGCTCCAACCCACCGTCCTGATACCAGCTCATACCCACCCACCGTCCTGATACCAGCTCATACCCACCGTCCTGATACCAGCTCATACCCACCGTCCTGATACCAGCTCATACCCACCGCCCTGATACCAGCTCATCCTGATACCAGCTCATACCCACCCACCGTCCTGATACCAGCTCATACCCACCGTCCCTGATGCCACCTCATACCCACCCCTGATAACACCTCATACCCACCGTCCTGATACCAGCTCACACCCACCGCCCTGATACCACCTCATACCCACCGTCCTGATACCAGCTCATACCCACCGTCCTGATACCACCTCATACCCACCGTCCTGATACCACCTCATACCCACCGTCCTGATACCAGCTCATATCCACAGCTCATATCCACCGTGCTGATACCAGCTCATACCCACCGTCCTGATACCAGCTCATACCCACCGTCCTGATACCACCTCATACCCACCGTCCTGATACCAGCCATACCCACCGTCCTGATACCAGCTCCAACCCACCGTCCTGATACCAGCTCAAACCACCGTCCTGATACCAGCTCCAACCCACCGTCCTGATACCAGCTCCAACCCACCGTCCTGATACCAGCTCATACCCACCGTCCTGATACCAGCTCCAACCCACCGTCCTGATACCAGCTCCAACCCACCGTCCTGATACCAGCTCATACCCACCGTCCTGATACCAGCTCATACCACCGTCCTGATACCACCTCACACCCACCGTCCTGATACCAGCTCATACCCACCGTCCTGATACCAGCTCATACCCACCCACCGTCCTGATACCAGCTCAACCCACCGTCCTGATACCAGCTCCAACCCACCGTCCTGATACCAGCTCATACCCACCGTCCTGATACCAGCTCATACCCACCGCCCTGATACCAGCTCATACCCACCGTCCTGATACCAGCTCACCCACCGCCCTGATACCACCTCATACCCACCGTCCTGATACCAGCTCACACCCACCGCCCTGATACCACCTCATACCCACCGTCCTGATACCAGCTCATACCCACCGTCCTGATACCACCTCATACCCACCGTCCTGATACCACCTCATACCCACCGTCCTGATACCAGCTCATACCCACCGTCCTGATACCAGCTCCAACCCACCGCCCTGATACCAGCTCCAACCCACCGTCCTGATACCAGCTCCAACCCACCGTCCTGATTCCAGCTCCAACCCACCGTCCTGATACCAGCTCCAACCCACCGTCCTGATACCACCTCATACCCACCGTCCTGATACCAGCTCATACCCACCGTCCTGATACCAGCTCCAACCCACTGTCCTGATACCAGCTCATACCCACCGTCCTGATACCACCTCATACCCACCGTCCTGATACCAGCTCACACCCACCGCCTGATACCATCTCAACCCACTGTCCTGATACCATCTCATACCCACCGCCTGATACCACCTCATACCCACCGCCCTGATACCACCTCACACCCACCGCCCTGATACCATCTCCAACCCACTGTCCTGATACCAGCTCATACCCACCGTCCTGATACCAGCTCATACCCACCGTTCTGATACCAGCTCATATCCACCGTCCTGATACCAGCTCATACCCACCGCCCTGATACCACCTCATACCCACCGTGCTGATACCAGCTCCAACCCACCGTCCTGATACCAGCTCCAACCCACCGTCCTGATACCAGCTCCAACCCACCGTCCTGATACCAGCTCCAACCCACCGTCCTGATACCACCTCATACCCACCGTCCTGATACCAGCTCATACCCACCGTCCTGATACCACCTCATACCCACCGTCCTGATACCAGCTCCAACCCACCGTCCTGATACCAGCTCCAACCCACCGTCCTGATACCAGCTCCAACCCACCGTCCTGATACCAGCTCCAACCCACCGTCCTGATACCAGCTCATACCCACCGTCCTGATACCAGCTCCAACCCACCGTCCTGATACCAGCTCCAACCCACCGTCCTGATACCACCTCATACCCACCGTCCTGATACCAGCTCATACCCACCGTCCTGATACCAGCTCCAACCCACTGTCCTGATACCAGCTCATACCCACCGTCCTGATACCACCTCATACCCACCGTCCTGATACCAGCTCACACCCACCGCCCTGATACCATCTCCAACCCACTGTCCTGATACCATCTCATACCCACCGCCTGATACCACCTCATACCCACCGCCTGATACCACCTCACACCCACCGCCCTGATACCATCTCAACCCACTGTCCTGATACCAGCTCATACCCACCGTCCTGATACCAGCTCATACCCACCGTTCTGATACCAGCTCATACCCACCGTCCTGATACCAGCTCATACCACCGCCCTGATACCACCTCATACCCACCGTGCTGATACCAGCTCCAACCCACCGTCCTGATACCAGCTCCAACCCACCGTCCTGATACCAGCTCCAACCCACCGTCCTGATACCAGCTCCAACCCACCGTCCTGATACCACCTCATACCCACCGTGCTGATACCAGCTCATACCCACCGTCCTGATACCAGCTCCAACCCACCGTCCTGATACCAGCTCATACCCACCGTCCTGATACCAGCTCATACCCACCGTCCTGATACCAGCTCATACCCACCGTCCTGATACCAGCTCATACCCACCGCCTGATACCAGCTCATACCCACCGCCCTGATACCAGCTCATACCCACCCACCGTCCTGATACCAGCTCATACCCACCGTCCTGATGCCACCTCATACCCACCGTCCTGATAACACCTCATACCCACCGTCCTGATACCAGCTCACACCCACCGCCTGATACCACCTCATACCCACCGTCCTGATACCAGCTCATACCCACCGTCCTGATACCACCTCATACCCACCCCGTCCTGATACCATCTCATACCCACCGTCCTGATACCAGCTCATACCCACCGTCCTGATACCAGCTCCAACCCACCGTCCTGATACCAGCTCATACCCACCGTCCTGATACCAGCTCCAACCCACCAGTCCTGATACCAGCTCATACCCACTGTCCTGATACCAGCTCCAACCCACCGTCCTGATACCAGCTCATACCCACCGTCCTGATACCAGCTCCAACCCACCGTCCTGATACCAGCTCCAACCCACCGTCCTGATACCACCTCATACCCACCGTCCTGATACCAGCTCATACCCACCGTCCTGATACCAGCTCCAACCCACTGCCCTGATACCAGCTCATACCCACCGTCCTGATACCACCTCATACCCACCGTCCTGATACCAGCTCCAACCCACCGTCCTGATACCATCTCATACCCACCGTCCTGATACCAGCTCATATCCACCGTCCTGATACCAGCTCATATCCACCGTGCTGATACCAGCTCATACCCACCGTCCTGATACCAGCTCATACCCACCGTCCTGATACCACCTCATACCCACCGTCCTGATACCAGCTCATACCCACCGTCCTGATACCAGCTCCAACCCACCGTCCTGATACCAGCTCCAAACCACCGTCCTGATACCAGCTCCAACCCACCGTCCTGATACCAGCTCCAACCCACCGTCCTGATACCAGCTCATACCCACCGTCCTGATACCAGCTCCAACCCACCGTCCTGATACCAGCTCCAACCCACCGTCCTGATACCAGCTCATACCCACCGTCCTGATACCAGCTCATACCCACCGTCCTGATACCACCTCACACCCACCGTCCTGATACCAGCTCATACCCACCGTCCTGATACCAGCTCATACCCACCCACCGTCCTGATACCAGCTCCAACCCACCGTCCTGATACCAGCTCCAACCCACCGTCCTGATACCAGCTCATACCCACCGTCCTGATACCAGCTCATACCCACCGTCCTGATACCAGCTCCTTACCCACCGTCCTGATACCAGCTCACACCCACCGCCTGATACCACCTCATACCCACCGTCCTGATACCAGCTCCACCCACCGCCTGATACCACCTCATACCCACCGTCCTGATACCAGCTCACCCACCGTCCTGATACCACCTCATACCCACCGTCCTGATACCACCTCATACCCACCGTCCTGATACCAGCTCATACCCACCGTCCTGATACCAGCTCCAACCCACCGTCCTGATACCAGCTCCAACCCACCGTCCTGATACCAGCTCCAACCCACCGTCCTGATTCCAGCTCCAACCCACCGTCCTGATACCAGCTCCAACCCACCGTCCTGATACCACCTCATACCCACCGTCCTGATACCAGCTCATACCCACCGTCCTGATACCAGCTCCAACCCACTGTCCTGATACCAGCTCATACCACCGTCTTGATACCACCTCATACCCACCGTCCTGATACCAGCTCACCCACCGCCTGATACCATCTCCAACCCACTGTCCTGATACCATCTCATACCCACCGCCCTGATACCACCTCATACCCACCGCCCTGATACCACCTCACACCCACCGCCTGATACCATCTCCAACCCACTGTCCTGATACCAGCTCATACCCACCGTCCCTGATACCAGCTCATACCCACCGTTCTGATACCAGCTCATACCCACCGTCCTGATACCAGCTCATACCCACCGCCTGATACCACCTCATACCCACCGTGCTGATACCAGCTCAACCCACCGTCCTGATACCAGCTCCAACCCACCGTCCTGATACCAGCTCCAACCCACCGTCCTGATACCAGTTCCAACCCACCGTCCTGATACCACCTCATACCCACCGTCCTGATACCAGCTCATACCCACCGTCCTGATACCACCTCATACCCACCGTCCTGATACCAGCTCCAACCCACCGTCCTGATACCAGCTCCAACCCACCGTCCTGATACCAGCTCCAAACCACCGTCCTGATACCAGCTCCAACCCACCGTCCTGATACCAGCTCCAACCCACCGTCCTGATACCAGCTCATACCCACCGTCCTGATACCAGCTCATACCCACCGTTCTGATACCAGCTCATACCCACCGTCCTGATACCAGCTCATACCCACCGCCCTGATACCACCTCATACCCACCGTGCTGATACCAGCTCCAACCCACCGTCCTGATACCAGCTCCAACCCACCGTCCTGATACCAGCTCCAACCCACCGTCCTGATACCAGTTCCAACCCACCGTCCTGATACCACCTCATACCACCGTCCTGATACCAGCTCATACCCACCGCCCTGATACCACTCATACCCACCGTCCTGATACCAGCTCCAACCACCGTCCTGATACCAGCTCCAACCCACCGCCCTGATACCAGCTCAAACCCACCGTCCTGATACCAGCTCAACCCACCGTCCTGATACCAGCTCATACCCACCGTCCTGATACCAGCTCATACCCACCGTCCTGATACCAGCTCATACCCACCGTCCTGATACCTCATACCCACCGTCCTGATACCAGCTCCAACCCACCGTCCTGATACCAGCTCCAACCCACCGTCCTGATACCAGCTCCAACCCACCGTCCTGATACCAGCTCCAACCCACCGTCCTGATACCAGCTCATACCCACCGTCCTGATACCAGCTCCAACCCACCGTCCTGATACCAGCTCCAACCCACCGTCCTGATACCACCTCATACCCACCGTCCTGATACCAGCTCATACCCACCGTCCTGATACCAGCTCCAACCCACTGTCCTGATACCAGCTCATACCCACCGTCCTGATACCACCTCATACCCACCGTCCTGATACCAGCTCACACCCACCTGATACCATCTCCAACCCACTGTCCTGATACCATCTCATACCCACCGCCCTGATACCACCTCATACCCACCGCCCTGATACCACCTCACACCCACCGCCCTGATACCATCTCCAACCCACTGTCCTGATACCAGCTCATACCCACCGTCCTGATACCAGCTCATACCCACCGTTCTGATACCAGCTCATACCCACCGTCCTGATACCAGCTCATACCCACCGCCCTGATACCACCTCATACCCACCGTGCTGATACCAGCTCCAACCCACCGTCCTGATACCAGCTCCAACCCACCGTCCTGATACCAGCTCCAACCCACCGTCCTGATACCAGCTCCAACCCACCGTCCTGATACCACCTCATACCCACCGTGCTGATACCAGCTCATACCCACCGTCCTGATACCAGCTCCAACCCACCGTCCTGATACCAGCTCATACCCACCCACCGTCCTGATACCAGCTCATACCCACCGTCCTGATACCAGCTCATACCCACCGTCCTGATACCAGCTCATACCCACCGCCCTGATACCAGCTCATACCCACCGCCCTGATACCAGCTCATACCCACCCACCGTCCTGATACCAGCTCATACCCACCGTCCTGATGCCACCTCATACCCACCGTCCTGATAACACCTCATACCCACCGTCCTGATACCAGCTCACACCCACCGCCCTGATACCACCTCATACCCACCGTCCTGATACCAGCTCATACCCACCGTCCTGATACCACCTCATACCCACCGTCCTGATACCATCTCATACCCACCGTCCTGATACCAGCTCATACCCACCGTCCTGATACCAGCTCCAACCCACCGTCCTGATACCAGCTCATACCCACCGTCCTGATACCAGCTCCAACCCACCGTCCTGATACCAGCTCATACCCACTGTCCTGATACCAGCTCCAACCCACCGTCCTGATACCAGCTCATACCCACCGTCCTGATACCAGCTCCAACCCACCGTCCTGATACCAGCTCCAACCCACCGTCCTGATACCACCTCATACCCACCGTCCTGATACCAGCTCATACCCACCGTCCTGATACCAGCTCCAACCCACTGCCCTGATACCAGCTCATACCCACCGTCCTGATACCACCTCATACCCACCGTCCTGATACCAGCTCCAACCCACCGTCCTGATACCATCTCATACCCACCGTCCTGATACCAGCTCATATCCACCGTCCTGATACCAGCTCATATCCACCGTGCTGATACCAGCTCATACCCACCGTCCTGATACCAGCTCATACCCACCGTCCTGATACCACCTCATACCCACCGTCCTGATACCAGCTCATACCCACCGTCCTGATACCAGCTCCAACCCACCGTCCTGATACCAGCTCAAACCACCGTCCTGATACCAGCTCCAACCCACCGTCCTGATACCAGCTCCAACCCACCGTCCTGATACCAGCTCATACCCACCGTCCTGATACCAGCTCCAACCCACCGTCCTGATACCAGCTCCAACCCACCGTCCTGATACCAGCTCATACCCACCGTCCTGATACCAGCTCATACCCACCGTCCTGATACCACCTCACACCCACCGTCCTGATACCAGCTCATACCCACCGTCCTGATACCAGCTCATACCCACCCACCGTCCTGATACCAGCTCCAACCCACCGTCCTGATACCAGCTCCAACCCACCGTCCTGATACCAGCTCATACCCACCGTCCTGATACCAGCTCATACCCACCGCCCTGATACCAGCTCATACCCACCGTCCTGATACCAGCTCACACCCACCGCCCTGATACCACCTCATACCCACCGTCCTGATACCAGCTCACACCCACCGCCCTGATACCACCTCATACCCACCGTCCTGATACCAGCTCATACCCACCGTCCTGATACCACCTCATACCCACCGTCCTGATACCACCTCATACCCACCGTCCTGATACCAGCTCATACCCACCGTCCTGATACCAGCTCCAACCCACCGTCCTGATACCAGCTCCAACCCACCGTCCTGATACCAGCTCCAACCCACCGTCCTGATTCCAGCTCCAACCCACCGTCCTGATACCAGCTCCAACCCACCGTCCTGATACCACCTCATACCCACCGTCCTGATACCAGCTCATACCCACCGTCCTGATACCAGCTCCAACCCACTGTCCTGATACCAGCTCATACCCACCGCTCATACCACATACCCACCGTCCTGATACCAGCTCACACCCACCGCCCTGATACCATCTCCAACCCACTGTCCTGATACCATCTCATACCCACCGCCCTGATACCACCTCATACCCACCGCCCTGATACCACCTCACACCCACCGCCCTGATACCATCTCCAACCCACTGTCCTGATACCAGCTCATACCCACCGTCCTGATACCAGCTCATACCCACCGTTCTGATACCAGCTCATACCCACCGTCCTGATACCAGCTCATACCCACCGCCCTGATACCACCTCATACCCACCGTGCTGATACCAGCTCCAACCCACCGTCCTGATACCAGCTCCAACCCACCGTCCTGATACCAGCTCCAACCCACCGTCCTGATACCAGCTCCAACCCACCGTCCTGATACCACCTCATACCCACCGTCCTGATACCAGCTCATACCCACCGTCCTGATACCACCTCATACCCACCGTCCTGATACCAGCTCCAACCCACCGTCCTGATACCAGCTCCAACCCACCGTCCTGATACCAGCTCCAACCCACCGTCCTGATACCAGCTCCAACCCACCGTCCTGATACCAGCTCCAACCCACCGTCCTGATACCAGCTCATACCCACCGCCCTGATACCAGCTCCAACCCACCGTCCTGATACCAGCTCCAACCCACCGTCCTGATACCAGCTCATACCCACCGTCCTGATACCAGCTCATACCCACCGTCCTGATACCACCTCACACCCACCGTCCTGATACCAGCTCATACCCACCGTCCTGATACCAGCTCATACCCACCCACCGTCCTGATACCAGCTCCAACCCACCGCCCTGATACCAGCTCAACCCACCGTCCTGATACCAGCTCATACCCACCGTCCTGATACCAGCTCATACCCACCGCCCTGATACCAGCTCATACCCACCGTCCTGATACCAGCTCACACCCACCGCCCTGATACCACCTCATACCCACCGTCCTGATACCAGCTCACACCCACCGCCCTGATACCACCTCATACCCACCGTCCTGATACCAGCTCATACCCACCGTCCTGATACCACCTCATACCCACCGTCCTGATACCACCTCATACCCACCGTCCTGATACCAGCTCATACCCACCGTCCTGATACCAGCTCCAACCCACCGTCCTGATACCAGCTCCAACCCACCGTCCTGATACCAGCTCCAACCCACCGTCCTGATTCCAGCTCCAACCCACCGTCCTGATACCAGCTCCAACCCACCGTCCTGATACCACCTCATACCCACCGTCCTGATACCAGCTCATACCCACCGTCCTGATACCAGCTCCAACCCACTGTCCTGATACCAGCTCATACCCACCGTCTTGATACCACCTCATACCCACCGTCCTGATACCAGCTCACACCCACCGCCTGATACCATCTCCAACCCACTGTCCTGATACCATCTCATACCCACCGCCTGATACCACCTCATACCCACCGCCCTGATACCACCTCACCCACCGCCCTGATACCATCTCCAACCCACTGTCCTGATACCAGCTCATACCCACCGTCCTGATACCAGCTCATACCCACCGTTCTGATACCAGCTCATACCCACCGTCCTGATACCAGCTCATACCCACCGCCTGATACCACCTCATACCCACCGTGCTGATACCAGCTCCAACCCACCGTCCTGATACCAGCTCAACCCACCGTCCTGATACCAGCTCCAACCCACCGTCCTGATACCAGTTCCAACCCACCGTCCTGATACCACCTCATACCCACCGTCCTGATACCAGCTCATACCCACCGTCCTGATACCACCTCATACCCACCGTCCTGATACCAGCTCCAACCCACCGTCCTGATACCAGCTCCAACCCACCGTCCTGATACCAGCTCCAACCCACCGTCCTGATACCAGCTCCAACCACCGTCCTGATACCAGCTCATACCCACCGTCCTGATACCAGCTCCAACCCACCGTCCTGATACCAGCTCCAACCCACCGTCCTGATACCACTCATACCCACCGTCCTGATACCAGCTCATACCCACCGTCCCTGATACCAGCTCCAACCCACTGTCCTGATACCAGCTCATACCCACCGGCCCTGATACCAGCTCACACCCACCGCCTGATACCATCTCCAACCCACTGTCCTGATACCATCTCATACCCACCGCCCTGATACCACCTCATACCCACCGCCCTGATACCACTCACACCCACCGCCCTGATACCATCTCAACCCACTGTCCTGATACCAGCTCATACCCACCGTCCTGATACCAGCTCATACCCACCGTTCTGATACCAGCTCATACCCACCGTCCTGATACCAGCTCATACCCACCGCCTGATACCACCTCATACCCACCGTGCTGATACCAGCTCAACCCACCGTCCTGATACCAGCTCAACCCACCGTCCTGATACCAGCTCCAACCCACCGTCATACCAGCCCAACCCACCGTCCTGATACCACCTCATACCCACCGTGCTGATACCAGCTCATACCCACCGATACCAGCTCCAACCCACCGTCCTGATACCAGCTCATACCCACCCACCGTCCTGATACCAGCTCATACCCACCGTCCTGATACCAGCTCATACCCACCGTCCTGATACCAGCTCATACCCACCGCCCTGATACCAGCTCATACCCACCGCCCTGATACCAGCTCATACCCACCCACCGTCCTGATACCAGCTCATACCCACCGTCCCTGATGCCACCTCATACCCACCGTCCTGATAACACCTCATACCCACCGTCCTGATACCAGCTCACCCACCGCCCTGATACCACCTCATACCCACCGTCCTGATACCAGCTCATACCCACCGTCCTGATACCACCTCATACCCACCGTCCTGATACCAGCTCATACCCACCGTCCTGATACCAGCTCCAACCCACCGTCCTGATACCAGCTCATACCCACCGTCCTGATACCAGCTCCAACCCACCGTCCCTGATACCACCTCATACCCACTGTCCTGATACCAGCTCCAACCCACCGCCCTGATACCAGCTCATACCACCGTCCTGATACCAGCTCATACCCACCGTCCTGATACCAGCTCACACCCACCGCCTGATACCACCTCATACCCACCGTCCTGATACCAGCTCACACCCACCGCCTGATACCACCTCATACCCACCGTCCTG
Source organism: Oncorhynchus nerka (assembly GCF_034236695.1). NCBI lineage: Eukaryota > Metazoa > Chordata > Actinopteri > Salmoniformes > Salmonidae > Oncorhynchus > Oncorhynchus nerka. The sequence goes on from NC_088407.1 coordinate 15,034,756, forward strand.
ATACCAGCTCATACCCACCGTCCTGATACCACCTCATACCCACCGTCCTGATACCACCTCATACCCACCGTCCTGATACCAGCTCATACCCACCGTCCTGATACCAGCTCCAACCCACCGTCCTGATACCAGCTCCAACCCACCGTCCTGATACCAGCTCCAACCCACCGTCCTGATTCCAGCTCCAACCCACCGTCCTGATACCAGCTCCAACCCACCGTCCTGATACCACCTCATACCCACCGTCCTGATACCAGCTCATACCCACCGTCCTGATACCAGCTCCAACCCACTGTCCTGATACCAGCTCATACCCACCGTCCTGATACCACCTCATACCCACCGTCCTGATACCAGCTCACACCCACCGCCCTGATACCATCTCCAACCCACTGTCCTGATACCATCTCATACCCACCGCCCCTGATACCACCTCATACCCACCGCCCTGATACCACCTCACACCCACCGCCCCTGATACCATCTCCAACCCACTGTCCTGATACCAGCTCATACCCACCGTCCTGATACCAGCTCATACCCACCGTTCTGATACCAGCTCATACCCACCGTCCTGATACCAGCTCATACCCACCGCCCTGATACCACCTCATACCCACCGTGCTGATACCAGCTCCAACCCACCGTCCTGATACCAGCTCCAACCCACCGTCCTGATACCAGCTCCAACCCACCGTCCTGATACCAGTTCCAACCCACCGTCCTGATACCACCTCATACCCACCGTCCTGATACCAGCTCATACCCACCGTCCTGATACCACCTCATACCCACCGTCCTGATACCAGCTCCAACCCACCGCCCTGATACCAGCTCCAACCCACCGCCCTGATACCAGCTCCAACCCACCGTCCTGATACCAGCTCCAACCCACCGTCCCTGATACCAGCTCATACCCACCGTCCTGATACCAGCTCCAACCCACCGTCCTGATACCAGCTCCAACCCACCGCCCTGATACCACCTCATACCCACCGTCCCTGATACCAGCTCATACCACCGTCCTGATACCAGCTCCAACCCACTGTCCTGATACCAGCTCATACCCACCGCCCTGATACCACCTCATACCCACCGTCCTGATACCAGCTCACACCCACCGCCCTGATACCATCTCCAACCCACTGTCCTGATACCATCTCATACCCACCGCCCTGATACCACCTCATACCCACTTCCCTGATACCACCTCACACCCACCGCCCTGATACCATCTCAACCCACTGTCCTGATACCAGCTCATACCCACCGTCCTGATACCAGCTCATACCCACCGCTCTGATACCAGCTCATACCCACCGTCCTGATACCAGCTCATACCCACCGCCTGATACCACCTCATACCCACCGTGCTGATACCAGCTCCAACCCACCGTCCTGATACCAGCTCCAACCCACCGTCCTGATACCAGCTCCAACCCACCGTCCCTGATACCAGCTCCAACCCACCGTCCTGATACCACCTCATACCCACCGTGCTGATACCAGCTCATACCCACCGTCCCTGATACCAGCTCCAACCCACCGTCCTGATACCAGCTCATACCCACCCACCGTCCTGATACCAGCTCATACCCACCGTCCTGATACCAGCTCATACCCACCGTCCTGATACCAGCTCATACCCACCGCCCTGATACCAGCTCATACCCACCGCCCTGATACCAGCTCATACCCACCCACCGTCCTGATACCAGCTCATACCCACCGTCCTGATGCCACCTCATACCCACCGTCCTGATAACACCTCATACCCACCGTCCTGATACCAGCTCACACCCACCGCCCTGATACCACCTCATACCCACCGTCCTGATACCAGCTCATACCCACCGTCCTGATACCACCTCATACCCACCGTCCTGATACCAGCTCATACCACCGCCCTGATACCAGCTCCAACCCACCGTCCTGATACCAGCTCATACCCACCGCCCTGATACCAGCTCCAACCCACCGTCCCTGATACCACCTCATACCCACTGTCCTGATACCAGCTCCAACCCACCGTCCTGATACCAGCTCATACCCACCGTCCTGATACCAGCTCCAACCCACCGTCCTGATACCAGCTCCAACCCACCGTCCTGATACCACCTCATACCCACCGTCCTGATACCAGCTCATACCCACCGTCCTGATACCAGCTCCAACCCACTGCCCTGATACCAGCTCATACCCACCGTCCTGATACCACCTCATACCCACCGTCCTGATACCAGCTCCAACCCACCGTCCTGATACCATCTCATACCGACCGTCCTGATACCAGCTCATATCCACCGTCCTGATACCAGCTCATATCCACCGTGCTGATACCAGCTCATACCCACCGTCCTGATACCAGCTCATACCCACCGTCCTGATACCACCTCATACCCACCGTCCTGATACCAGCTCATACCCACCGTCCTGATACCAGCTCCAACCCACCGTCCTGATACCAGCTCCAAACCACCGTCCTGATACCAGCTCCAACCCACCGTCCTGATACCAGCTCCAACCCACCGTCCTGATACCAGCTCATACCCACCGTCCTGATACCAGCTCCAACCCACCGTCCTGATACCAGCTCCAACCCACCGTCCTGATACCAGCTCCAACCCACCGTCCTGATACCAGCTCATACCCACCGTCCTGATACCAGCTCATACCCACCGCCCTGATACCAGCTCATACCCACCGTCCTGATACCAGCTCACACCCACCGCCCTGATACCACCTCATACCCACCGTCCTGATACCATCTGATACCCACCGTCCTGATACCAGCTCATACCCACCGTCCTGATACCAGCTCATACCCACCGTCCTGATACCAGCTCCAACCCACCGTCCTGATACCAGCTCATACCCACCGCCCTGATACCAGCTCATACCCACCGTCCTGATACCAGCTCCAACCCACCGTCCTGATACCACCTCATACCCACCGCCCTGATACCAGCTCCAACCCACTGTCCTGATACCAGCTCATACCCACCGTCCTGATACCACCTCATACCCACCGTGCTGATACCAGCTCATACCCACCGTCCTGATACCAGCTCCAACCCACCGCCCTGATACCAGCTCATACCACCCACCGTCCTGATACCAGCTCATACCCACCGTCCTGATACCAGCTCATACCCACCGTCCTGATACCAGCTCATACCCACCGCCCTGATACCAGCTCATACCCACCGCCCTGATACCAGCTCATACCACCCACCGTCCTGATACCAGCTCATACCCACCGTCCTGATACCACCTCATACCCACCGTCCTGATACCAGCTCCAACCCACTGTCCTGATACCAGCTCATACCCACCGTCCTGATACCACCTCATACCCACCGTGCTGATACCAGCTCATACCCACCGTCCTGATACCAGCTCCAACCCACCGTCCTGATACCAGCTCATACCCACCGTCCTGATACCAGCTCATACCCACCGTCCTGATACCAGCTCATACCCACCGTCCTGATACCAGCTCATACCCACCGTCCTGATACCAGCTCATACCCACCGTCCTGATACCACCTCATACCCACCGTCCTGATACCAGCTCACACCCACCGCCCTGATACCATCTCCAACCCACTGTCCTGATACCATCTCATACCCACCGCCCTGATACCACCTCATACCCACCGCCCTGATACCACCTCACACCCACCGCCCTGATACCATCTCCAACCCACTGTCCTGATACCAGCTCATACCCACCGTCCTGATACCAGCTCATACCCACCGTTCTGATACCAGCTCATACCCACCGTCCTGATACCAGCTCATACCCACCGCCCTGATACCACCTCATACCCACCGTGCTGATACCAGCTCCAACCCACCGTCCTGATACCAGCTCCAACCCACCGTCCTGATACCAGCTCCAACCCACCGTCCTGATACCAGCTCCAACCCACCGTCCTGATACCACCTCATACCCACCGTGCTGATACCAGCTCATACCCACCGTCCTGATACCAGCTCCAACCCACCGTCCTGATACCAGCTCATACCCACCCACCGTCCTGATACCAGCTCATACCCACCGTCCTGATACCAGCTCATACCCACCGTCCTGATACCAGCTCATACCCACCGCCCTGATACCAGCTCATACCCACCGCCCTGATACCAGCTCATACCCACCCACCGTCCTGATACCAGCTCATACCCACCGTCCTGATGCCACCTCAGCCTGATAACACCTCATACCCACCGTCCTGATACCAGCTCACACACCCACCGCCCTGATACCACCTCATACCCACCGTCCTGATACCAGCTCATACCCACCGTCCTGATACCACCTCATACCCACCGTCCTGATACCAGCTCATACCCACCGTCCTGATACCAGCTCCAACCCACCGTCCTGATACCAGCTCATACCCACCGTCCTGATACCAGCTCCAACCCACCGTCCTGATACCAGCTCATACCCACTGTCCTGATACCAGCTCCAACCCACCGTCCTGATACCAGCTCATACCCACCGTCCTGATACCAGCTCCAACCCACCGTCCTGATACCAGCTCCAACCCACCGTCCTGATACCACCTCATACCCACCGTCCTGATACCAGCTCATACCCACCGTCCTGATACCAGCTCCAACCCACTGCCCTGATACCAGCTCATACCCACCGTCCTGATACCACCTCATACCCACCGTCCTGATACCAGCTCCAACCCACCGTCCTGATACCATCTCATACCGACCGTCCTGATACCAGCTCATATCCACCGTCCTGATACCAGCTCATATCCACCGTGCTGATACCAGCTCATACCCACCGTCCTGATACCAGCTCATACCCACCGTCCTGATACCACCTCATACCCACCGTCCTGATACCAGCTCATACCCACCGTCCTGATACCAGCTCCAACCCACCGTCCTGATACCAGCTCCAAACCACCGTCCTGATACCAGCTCCAACCCACCGTCCTGATACCAGCTCCAACCCACCGTCCTGATACCAGCTCATACCCACCGTCCTGATACCAGCTCCAACCCACCGTCCTGATACCAGCTCCAACCCACCGTCCTGATACCAGCTCCAACCACCGTCCTGATACCAGCTCATACCCACCGTCCTGATACCAGCTCATACCACCGCCCTGATACCAGCTCATACCCACCGTCCTGATACCAGCTCACACCCACCGCCCTGATACCACCTCATACCCACCGTCCTGATACCATCTGATACCCACCGTCCTGATACCAGCTCCCCACCGTCCTGATACCAGCTCATACCCACCGTCCTGATACCAGCTCCAACCCACCGTCCTGATACCAGCTCATACCCACCGTCCTGATACCAGCTCATACCCACCGTCCTGATACCAGCTCCAACCCACCGTCCTGATACCACCTCATACCCACCGTCCTGATACCAGCTCCAACCCACTGTCCTGATACCAGCTCATACCCACCGTCCTGATACCACCTCATACCCACCGTGCTGATACCAGCTCATACCCACCGTCCTGATACCAGCTCCAACCCACCGTCCTGATACCAGCTCATACCCACCCACCGTCCTGATACCAGCTCATACCCACCGTCCTGATACCAGCTCATACCCACCGTCCTGATACCAGCTCATACCCACCGCCCTGATACCAGCTCATACCCACCGCCCTGATACCAGCTCATACCCACCCACCGTCCTGATACCAGCTCATACCCACCGTCCTGATACCACCTCATACCCACCGTCCTGATACCAGCTCCAACCCACTGTCCTGATACCAGCTCATACCCACCGTCCTGATACCACCTCATACCCACCGTGCTGATACCAGCTCCAACCCACCGTCCTGATACCAGCTCCAACCCACCGTCCTGATACCAGCTCATACCCACCCACCGTCCTGATACCAGCTCATACCCACCGTCCTGATACCAGCTCATACCCACCGTCCTGATACCAGCTCATACCCACCGCCCTGATACCAGCTCATACCCACCGCCCTGATACCAGCTCATACCCACCCACCGTCCTGATACCAGCTCATACCCACCGTCCTGATGCCACCTCATACCCACCGTCCTGATACCACCTCATACCCACCGTCCTGATACCAGCTCACACCCACCGCCCTGATACCACCTCATACCCACCGTCCTGATACCAGCTCATACCCACCGTCCTGATACCACCTCATACCCACCGTCCTGATACCACCTCATACCCACCGTCCTGATACCAGCTCATACCCACCGTCCTGATACCAGCTCCAACCCACCGTCCTGATACCAGCTCCAACCCACCGTCCTGATACCAGCTCCAACCCACCGTCCTGATACCAGCTCATACCCACCGTCCTGATACCAGCTCCAACCCACCGTCCTGATACCAGCTCCAACCCACCGTCCTGATACCACCTCATACCCACCGTCCTGATACCAGCTCATACCCACCGTCCTGATACCAGCTCCAACCCACTGTCCTGATACCAGCTCATACCCACCGTCCTGATACCACCTCATACCCACCGTCCTGATACCAGCTCACACCCACCGCCCTGATACCATCTCCAACCCACTGTCCTGATACCATCTCATACCCACCGCCCTGATACCACCTCATACCCACCGCCTGATACCACCTCACACCCACCGCCTGATACCATCTCCAACCCACTGTCCTGATACCAGCTCATACCCACCGTCCCTGATACCAGCTCACCACCGTTCTGATACCAGCTCATACCCACCGTCCTGATACCAGCTCATACCCACCACCCTGATACCACCTCATACCCACCGTGCTGATACCAGCTCCAACCCACCGTCCTGATACCAGCTCCAACCCACCGTCCTGATACCAGCTCCAACCCACCGTCCTGATACCAGCTCCAACCCACCGTCCTGATACCAGCTCATACCCACCGTCCTGATACCAGCCAGCTCATGCCCACCGTCCTGTACCAGCTCAACCCACCGGTCCTGATACCAGCTCACCCCACCCTGATACCATCTCCAACCCACTGTCCTGATACCATCTCATACCCACCGCCTGATACCACCTCATACCCACCGCCCTGATACCACCTCACACCCACCGCCCTGATACCATCTCCAACCCACTGTCGTGATACCAGCTCATAGCTCCCCACCGTCCTGATACCAGCTCATACCCACCGTTCTGATACCAGCTCATACCCACCGTCCTGATACCAGCTCATACCCACCGCCCTGATACCACCTCATACCCACCGTGCTGATACCAGCTCCAACCCACCGTCCTGATACCAGCTCCAACCCACCGTCCTGATACCAGCTCCAACCCACCGTCCTGATACCAGCTCCAACCCACCGTCCTGATACCAGCTCATACCCACCGTCCTGATACCAGCTCATACCCACCGCCCTGATACCAGCTCATACCCACCGTCCTGATACCATCTCATACCCACCGTCCTGATACCAGCTCATACCCACCGTCCTGATACCAGCTCCAACCCACCGTCCTGATACCAGCTCATACCCACTGTCCTGATACCAGCTCCAACCCACCGTCCTGATACCAGCCCATACCCACCGTCCTGATACCAGCTCCAACCCACCGTCCTGATACCAGCTCATACCCACCGTCCTGATGCCACCTCATACCCACCGTCCTGATACCACCTCATACCCACCGTCCTGATACCAGCTCACACCCACCGCCCTGATACCACCTCATACCCACCGTCCTGATACCAGCTCATACCCACCGGCCCTGATACCACCTCATACCCACCGCCTGATACCACCTCATACCCACCGTCCTGATACCAGCTCATACCCACCGTCCTGATACCAGCTCCAACCCACCGTCCTGATACCAGCTCAACCCACCGTCCTGATACCAGCTCCAACCCACCGTCCTGATACCAGCTCATACCCACCGTCCTGATACCAGCTCCAACCCACCGTCCCTGATACCAGCTCCAACCCACCGTCCTGATACCACCTCATACCCACCGTCCTGATACCAGCTCATACCCACCGTCCTGATACCAGCTCCAACCCACTGTCCTGATACCAGCTCATACCCACCGTCCTGATACCACCTCATACCCACCGTCCTGATACCAGCTCACACCCACCGCCTGATACCCAACCCACTGTCCTGATACCATCTCATACCCACCGCCCTGATACCAGCTCATACCCACCGCCCTGATACCACCTCACACCCACCGCCCTGATACCATCTCCAACCCACTGTCGTGATACCAGCTCATACCCACCGTCCTGATACCAGCTCATACCCACCGTTCTGATACCAGCTCATACCCACCGTCCTGATACCAGCTCATACCCACCGCCCTGATACCACCTCATACCCACCGTGCTGATACCAGCTCCAACCCACCGTCCTGATACCAGCTCCAACCCACCGTCCTGATACCAGCTCCAACCCACCGTCCTGATACCAGCTCCAACCCACCGTCCTGATACCAGCTCATACCCACCGTCCTGATACCAGCTCATACCCACCGTCCTGATACCAGCTCCAACCCACCGTCCTGATACCAGCTCACACCCACCGCCCTGATACCATCTCCAACCCACTGTCCTGATACCATCTCATACCCACCGCCCTGATACCACCTCATACCCACCGCCCTGATACCACCTCACACCCACCGCCCTGATACCATCTCCAACCCACTGTCGTGATACCAGCTCATACCCACCGTCCTGATACCAGCTCATACCCACCGTTCTGATACCAGCTCATACCCACCGTTCTGATACCAGCTCATACCCACCGTCCTGATACCAGCTCATACCCACCGCCCTGATACCAGCTGATACCAGCTCCAACCCACCGTCCTGATACCAGCTCCAACCCACCGTCCTGATACCAGCTCCAACCCACCGTCCTGATACCAGCTCCAACCCACCGTCCTGATACCAGCTCATACCCACCGTCCTGATACCAGCTCATACCCACCGCCCTGATACCAGCTCATACCCACCGTCCTGATACCATCTCATACCCACCGTCCTGATACCAGCTCATACCCACCGTCCTGATACCAGCTCCAACCCACCGTCCTGATACCAGCTCATACCCACTGTCCTGATACCAGCTCCAACCCACCGTCCTGATACCAGCCCATACCCACCGTCCTGATACCAGCTCCAACCCACCGTCCTGATACCAGCTCCAACCCACCGTCCTGATACCACCTCATACCCACCGTCCTGATACCAGCTCATACCCACCGTCCTGATACCAGCTCCAACCCACTGCCCTGATACCAGCTCATACCCACCGTCCTGATACCACCTCATACCCACCGTCCTGATACCAGCTCCAACCCACCGTCCTGATACCATCTCATACCCACCGTCCTGATACCAGCTCATATCCACCGTCCTGATACCAGCTCATATCCACCGTGCTGATACCAGCTCATACCCACCGTGCCTGATACCAGCTCATACCCACCGTCCTGATACCACCTCATACCCACCGTCCTGATACCAGCTCATACCCACCGTCCTGATACCAGCTCAACCCACCGCCCCTGATACCAGCTCCAAACCACCGTCCTGATACCAGCTCCAACCCACCGCCCTGATACCAGCTCCAACCCACCGTCCTGATACCAGCTCATACCCACCGTCCTGATACCAGCTCCAACCCACCGTCCTGATACCAGCTCCAACCCACCGTCCTGATACCAGCTCATACCCACCGTCCTGATACCAGCTCATACCCACCGTCCTGATACCACCTCACACCCACCGTCCTGATACCAGCTCATACCCACCGTCCTGATACCAGCTCATACCCACCCACCATCCTGATACCAGCTCCAACCCACCGTCCTGATACCAGCTCCAACCCACCGTCCTGATACCAGCTCATACCCACCGTCCTGATACCAGCTCATACCCACCGCCCTGATACCAGCTCATACCCACCGTCCTGATACCAGCTCACACCCACCGCCCTGATACCACCTCATACCCACCGTCCTGATACCATCTGATACCCACCGTCCTGATACCAGCTCATACCCACCGTCCTGATACCAGCTCATACCCACCGTCCTGATACCAGCTCCAACCCACCGTCCTGATACCAGCTCATACCCACCGTCCTGATACCAGCTCATACCCACCGTCCTGATACCAGCTCCAACCCACCGTCCTGATACCACCTCATACCCACCGTCCTGATACCAGCTCCAACCCACTGTCCTGATACCAGCTCATACCCACCGTCCTGATACCACCTCATACCCACCGTGCTGATACCAGCTCATACCCACCGTCCTGATACCAGCTCCAACCCACCGTCCTGATACCAGCTCATACCCACCCACCGTCCTGATACCAGCTCATACCCACCGTCCTGATACCAGCTCATACCCACCGTCCTGATACCAGCTCATACCCACCGCCCTGATACCAGCTCATACCCACCGCCCTGATACCAGCTCATACCCACCCACCGTCCTGATACCAGCTCATACCCACCGTCCTGATGCCACCTCATACCCACCGTCCTGATAACACCTCATACCCACCGTCCTGATACCAGCTCACACCCACCGCCCTGATACCAGCTCATACCCACCGTCCTGATACCACCTCATACCCACCGTCCTGATACCACCTCATACCCACCGTCCTGATACCAGCTCATACCCACCGTCCTGATACCAGCTCCAACCCACCGTCCTGATACCAGCTCCAACCCACCGTCCTGATACCAGCTCCAACCCACCGTCCTGATACCAGCTCATACCCACCGTCCTGATACCAGCTCCAACCCACCGTCCTGATACCAGCTCCAACCCACCGTCCTGATACCACCTCATACCCACCGTCCTGATACCAGCTCATACCCACCGTCCTGATACCAGCTCCAACCCACTGTCCTGATACCAGCTCATACCCACCGTCCTGATACCACCTCATACCCACCGTCCTGATACCAGCTCCAACCCACCGTCCTGATACCATCTCATACCCACCGTCCTGATACCAGCTCATATCCACCGTCCTGATACCAGCTCATATCCACCGTGCTGATACCAGCTCATACCCACCGTCCTGATACCACCTCATACCCACCGTCCTGATACCAGCTCATACCCACCGTCCTGATACCAGCTCATACCCACCGTCCTGATACCAGCTCATACCCACCGTCCTGATACCACCTCATACCCACCGTCCTGATACCAGCTCATACCCACCTCCTGATACCACATACCCACCGTCTGATACCAGCTCCAACCCACCATCCTGATACCACCTCATACCCACCGTCCTGATACCACCTCATACCCACCGTCCTGATACCAGCTCATACCCACCGTCCTGATACCAGCTCATACCCACCGTGCCTGATACCAGCTCCAACCCACCGCCCTGATACCAGCTCATACCCACCGCCCTGATACCACCTCATACCCACCGTCCTGATACCAGCTCATACCCACCGTCCTGATACCACCTCATACCCACCGTCCTGATACCACCTCATACCCACCGCCTGATACCATCTCATACCCACCGTCCTGATACCAGCTCATACCCACCGTCCTGATACCAGCTCCAACCCACCGTCCTGATACCAGCTCATACCCACCGTCCTGATACCAGCTCCAACCCACCGTCCTGATACCAGCTCATACCCACCGTGCTGATACCAGCTCCAACCCACCGCCCTGATACCAGCTCATACCCACCGTCCTGATACCACCTCATACCCCCGTTGATACCAGCTCATACCCACCGTCCTGATACCAGCTCATACCCACCGTCCTGATACCAGCTCATACCCACCGTCCTGATACCAGCTCCAACCCACCGTCCTGATACCAGCTCCAACCCACCGTCCTGATACCACCTCATACCCACCGTCCTGATACCAGCTCATACCCACCGTCCTGATACCAGCTCCAACCCACTGTCCTGATACCAGCTCATACCCACCGTCCTGATACCACCTCATACCCACCGTCCTGATACCAGCTCCAACCCACCGTCCTGATACCATCTCATACCCACCGTCCTGATACCAGCTCATATCCACCGTCCTGATACCAGCTCATATCCACCGTGCTGATACCAGCTCATACCCACCGTCCTGATACCACCTCATACCCACCGTCCTGATACCAGCTCATACCCACCGTCCTGATACCAGCTCATACCCACCGTCCTGATACCAGCTCCAACCCACTGTCCTGATACCAGCTCATACCCACCGTCCTGATACCACCTCATACCCACCGTCCTGATACCAGCTCCAACCCACCGTCCTGATACCAGCTCATACCCACCGTCCTGATACCAGCTCATATCCACCTCCTGATACCAGCTCACCACCGTCCTGATACCAGCTCATACCCACCGTCCTGATACCACCTCATACCCACCGTCCTGATACCAGCTCATATCCACCGTGCTGATACCAGCTCATACCCACCGTCCTGATACCACCTCATACCCACCGTCCTGATACCAGCTCATACCCACCGTCCTGATACCAGCTCATATCCACCGTGCTGATACCAGCTCATACCCACCGTCCTGATACCACCTCATACCCACCGTCCTGATACCAGCTCATACCCACCGTCCTGATACCACCTCATACCCACCGTGCTGATACCAGCTCCAACCCACCATCCTGATACCACCTCATACCCACCGTCCTGATACCACCTCATACCCACCGTCCTGATACCAGCTCATACCCACCGTCCTGATACCACCTCATACCCACCGTGCTGATACCAGCTCCAACCCACCGCCCTGATACCAGCTCATACCCACCGTCCTGATACCACCTCATACCCACCGTCCTGATACCAGCTCATACCCACCGTCCTGATACCACCTCATACCCACCGTCCTGATACCACCTCATACCCACCGTCCTGATACCACCTCATACCCACCGTCCTGATACCAGCTCATACCCACCGTCCTGATACCAGCTCCAACCCACCGTCCTGATACCAGCTCATACCCACCGTCCTGATACCAGCTCCAACCCACCGTCCTGATACCAGCTCATACCCACCGTCCTGATACCAGCTCCAACCCACCGTCCTGATACCAGCTCATACCCACCGTCCTGATACCAGCTCCAACCCACCGTCCTGATACCAGCTCCAACCCACCGTCCTGATACCAGCTCATACCCACCGTCCTGATACCAGCTCATACCCACCGTCTGATACCAGCTCCAACCCACCGTCCTGATACCAGCTCATACCCACCGTCCTGATACCTCATACCCACCGCCCTGATACCAGCTCCAACCCACCGTCCTGATACCATCTCATACCCACCGTCCTGATACCAGCTCATATCCACCGTCCTGATACCAGCTCATATCCACCGTGCTGATACCAGCTCATACCCACCGTCCTGATACCACCTCATACCCACCGTCCTGATACCAGCTCATACCCACCGTCCTGATACCACCTCATACCCACCGTGCTGATACCAGCTCCAACCCACCGTCCTGATACCACCTCATACCCACCGTCCTGATACCAGCTCATACCCACCGTCCTGATACCAGCTCATACCCACCGTCCTGATACCAGCTCATACCCACCGTCCTGATACCACTCATACCCACCGTCCTGATACCAGCTCATACCCACCGTCCTGATACCCACCGTGCTGATACCAGCTCCAACCCACCGCCCTGATACCAGCTCATACCCACCGTCCTGATACCACCTCATACCCACCGTCCTGATACCAGCTCATACCCACCGTCCTGATACCAGCTCCAACCCACCGTCCTGATACCAGCTCCAAACCACCGTCCTGATACCAGCTCCAACCCACCGTCCTGATACCAGCTCCAACCCACCGTCCTGATACCAGCTCCAACCCACCGTCCTGATACCAGCTCATACCCACCGTCCTGATACCACCTCACACCCACCGTCCTGATACCAGCTCATACCCACCGTCCTGATACCAGCTCATACCCACCCACCGTCCTGATACCAGCTTATACCCACCGTCCTGATACCAGCTCCAACCCACCGTCCTGATACCAGCTCATACCCACCGTCCTGATACCAGCTCATACCCACCGTCCTGATACCAGCTCATACCCACCGTCCTGATACCAGCTCATACCCACCGTCCTGATACCAGCTCCAACCCACCGTCCTGATACCAGCTCATACCCACCGTCCTGATACCAGCTCATACCCACCATCCTGATACCAGCTCCAACCCACCGTCCTGATACCAGCTCATACCCACCGTCCTGATACCAGCTCCAACCCACCGTCCTGATACCAGCTCATACCCACCGTTCTGATACCAGCTCATACCCACCATCCTGATACCAGCTCCAACCCACCGTCCTGATACCATCTCATATCCACCGTCCTGATACCAGCTCATACCCACCGTCCTGATACCATCTCATATCCACCGTCCTGATACCAGCTCATACCCACCGTCCTGATACCAGCTCATACCCACCGTCCTGATACCAGCTCCAACCCACCATCCTGATACCACCTCATACCCACCGTCCTGATACCAGCTCCAACCCACCGTCCTGATACCACCTCATACCCACCATCCTGATACCAGCTCCAACCCACCGTCCTGATACCATCTCATATCCACCGTCCTGATACCAGCTCATACCCACCGTCCTGATACCAGCTCATACCCACCGTCCTGATACCAGCTCCAACCCACCGTCCTGATACCACCTCATACCCACCGTCCTGATACCCGCTCATCAAATCCAGGCGACTCCTATAATTCACATATGGTAAGTCTGTGCATATACTTTCTGTACACTGGTAATTTTCAACTTTCTGTCAAATTATATTTCAGATGAAGTTGTATTAAGGAAAGGTAGGCTATTGTAAGAATTTTCAGTGTTTGCAAGTCTAGCCCTATGTTTTCACTGTAACGTGAAGGGACAAGTCATTGTAACATTGTGTGAAGACTTTCTGAGGGCATTTTACATACATACAGGAGTTCTTGTTCCCGCTGAAGCAACAAAGCCCCTACACCACAGCAAGGCAAGGTGGAGTCCACAAGAGGGGAACAAATATAAAATGAAAATGAGGACTGGCACCCGGTGAAGTTGTGGTGGAGTCAAAGTTTCCAATGTCAAAGAAGATATTGTTCATTTGATGGTTGGAGAATGTGCCTGTTCTTGGCAGATGGTTAGAACACTGGAGAATGTGCCTGTTCTTGGCAGATGGTTAGAACACTGGAGAATGTGCCTGTTCTTGGCAGATGGTTAGAACACTGGAGAATGTGCCTGTTCTTGGCAGATGGTTAGAACACTGGAGAATGTGCCTGTTCTTGGCAGATGGTTAGAACACTGGAAAATGTGCCTGTTCTTGGCAGATGGTTAGAACACTGGAGAATGTGCCTGTTCTTGGCAGATGGTTAGAACACTGGAGAATGTGCCTGTTCTTGGCAGATGGTTAGAACACTGGAGAATGTGCCTGTTCTTGGCAGATGGTTAGAACACTGGAAAATGTGCCTGTTCTTGGCAGATGGTTAGAACACTGGAGAATGTGCCTGTTCTTTGTAGATGGTTAGAACACTGGAGAATGTGCCTGTTCTTGGCAGATGGTTAGAACACTGGAGAATGTGCCTGTTCTTTGTAGATGGTTAGAACACTGGAGAATGTGCCTGTTCTTTGTAGATGGTTAGAACACTGGAGAATGTGCCTGTTCTTTGCAGATGGTTAGAACACTGGAGAATGTGCCTGCTCTTGGCAGATGGTTAGAACACTGGAGAATGTGCCTGTTCTTGGCAGATGGTTAGAACACTGGAGAATGTGCCTGTTCTTGGCAGATGGTTAGAACACTGGAGAATGTGCCTGTTCTTGGCAGATGGTTAGAACACTGGAGAATGTGCCTGTTCTTGGCAGATGGTTAGAACACTGGAGAATGTGCAGACCCAGTTGAATTCAGAAATGATTCTGGAATTCGCTTAAAGCTTGTCTGGAGCTTAAACAATAAATAGACCTTATGAAAAGACAATAGAATCAACAGGAAAAATGTGGAATAATATATACAAAAGTGGAGTCTCCTCAGAGGGTGAACGGGAGGACCATCCTCCTCAGTGGATTTCATCAAATTAAAAATAGTGAAACATTTAAAAACGTTATCCTTTTTTTAGATAAAACTATACTAAATATAAGATCACGTCACCAAATAATTGATTTAAACACAGTGTTTTGCAATGTCTACAGTAGCCTCAACAGCACTCTGTAGGGTAGCACCATGGTGTAGCCGGAGGACAGCTACAGTATACTGAACAAAAATATAAACGTACAGTGTTGGTCCCATGTATCATGAGCTGAAATAAAACATCCCAGAAATGTTCCATACCGACAAAAGCTTGTTTCTCTCAAATGTTGTGCATAAATGTGTTTACAATTTGTAGCTCCCACAAAACCTTTCTTTGTATTGGTGGTTACATTTCATACTGCAATCCATTTAAAAAATATATTTGATGAGAGTTTGTTGATGTCAACCGCCTGTATTCAATTGAGAGATATGTCATGAATATGCATAGCCATCTCGAGACAACCCCAATATAAAGTTTTTTTTTCTCAAAGTTGCCAGGATGTGTCCTATTTACATCAGTCCACTCATAAAATGGATGGAGACAGATTTTCCGCCTCTCAATTTTCAATTCAATTTCAATTTAAGGGCTTTATTGACATGGGAAACAAATGTTTACAAGCAAGTGAAATTCATACTGAAGAAAACTGAAATAAACAAAAAATATACAGTAAACATTACGCAAATCCAACTCCTCCTTTGGCAGCCTTTCCTTCCAGTTCTCTGCTGCCAATGACTGGAACGAATTGCAAAAATCACTAAAGCTGGAGACTTATATCTCCCTCACTAACTTTAAGCATCAGCTGTCAGAGCAGCTAACCGATCACTGCACCTGTACACAGCCCATCTGTAAATAGCCCACCCAAATACCTCATCCCCATAATGTTATTTATTTTTGCTGTTTTGCACCCCAGTATCTCTACTTGCACATCATCATCTGCACATCTATCACTCCAGTGTTAATGCTAAATGGAAATTATTTCACCACTGTAGCCTATTTATTGCCTTACCTCCCTAATCTTACTACATTTGCACACACTGTATATTGATTTTTCTATGGTGTTATTGACTGTACGTTTGTTTATTCCATGTGTAACTCTGTGTTGTTGTTTTTGTCACACTGCTTTGCTTTATCTTGGCCTGGTCGCAGTTGCAAATGAGAACTTGTTCTCAACTGGCCTACCTGGTTAAATAAAGGTGAAATTTAAAAAAATAAACACTCACAAAAGTTCCAAAAGAATAAAGACGTTTCAAATGTCATTGTCTATATATAGTGTTGTAATGACATGCATAGTTAAAGTACAAATGGGAAAATAAATAAACATAAATATAGGTTGTATTTACAATGATGTTTGTTCTTCACTGGTTGCCCTTTTCTTGTGGCAACAGGTCACAAATCTTGCTGCTGTGATGGCACACTGGTATTTTATCAAAAGTTTATCAAAATTGGATTTGTTTTCGAATTCTCTGTGTAATCTGAGGGAAATATGTGTCTCTAATATGGTTATACATTTGACAGGAGGTTAGGAAGTGCAGCTCAGTTTCCACCTCATTTTGTGGGCAGTGTGCACATAGCCTGTCTTCTCTTGAGAGCCATGTCTGCCTTCGGCGGCCTTTCTCAATAGCAAGGCTATGCTCACTGAGTCTGTACATAGTCAAAGATTTTCTTAATTCTGGGTCAGTCACAGTGGTCAGGTATTCTGCCACTGTGTATTCTCTGTTTAGGGCCAAATAGCATTCTAGTTTCTCTGTTTTTTTTGTCAATTCTTTCCAATGTGTCAAGTAATTATCTTTTTGTTTTCTCATGTTTTGGTTGGGTCTGATTGTGTTGCTGTCCTGGGGCTCTGTGAGGTGTGTTTGTGTTTTTGAACAGAGCCCAGGACCAGCTTGCTTAGGGGACTCTTCTCCAGGTTCATCTCTCTGTAGGTGATGGCTTTGTTATGGAAGGTTTGGGAATCGCTCCCTTTTAGGTGGTTGTAGAATTTAACGTCTCTTTTCTGGATTTTGATCATTAGTGGGTATCGGCCTAATTCTGCTGCATGCATTATTTGGTGTTTTACATTGTACACTGAGGATATTCTTTCAAAATTCTGCATGCAGAGTCTCAATTTGGTGATTGTCAAATTGGTTGAATTCTTGGTTGGTGAGCTCCAGACCTCACAACCATAAAGGTCAATGGGTTCTATAACTGATTCAAGTATTTTTAGCCAGTCACTACAAAGACACAGGCGTCTGTCCTAACTCAGTTGCCAGCGAGGAAAGAAACTGCTCATGGATTTAACCTTGAGGCCAATGGTGACTTTAAAAGAGTTACAGTTTAATGGCTGTGATAGGGGAAAACTGAGAATGGATCAACAACATTGTAGTTACTCCACAATACTAAGCTAAATGACAGAGTGAAAAGAAGGAACCCTGTACAGAATAAAAATATTCCAAAACATGCATCCTGTTTGCAACACAGCACTAAAGTAAAACAGCAAAAAAATGTGTCAAAGAAATTAACTGTATGTCCTGAATACAAAGCGTTCTGTTTGGGGCAAATCTAACACAATATATCACTGAGTGCCACTTTTCATATTTTCAAGAATGGTTGAGTCTGCATCATGTTATGGGTATGGTTGTCATTGGCAAGGACTAGGGAGTTTTTTCATGATAAAAATAAACAGAATAAAACTAAGCACAGGCCAAATCCTTGAGGAAAACCTGGTTCAGTCTGCTTTCCAACAGACACTAGGAGACAAATTCACCTTTCAGCAGGACAACAACCAAAAACACAAGCCCTAACACACTGGAGGTGCTTACCAAGACGACATTGAATGTTCCTGAGAGGTCTAGTTACAGTTTTGACTTAAATCGGCTTGAAAATCTATGGCAAGACTTGAAAATGTCTGTTATTAAGCAATGATCAACAACAAAATGTGGAAAAAGTCAAGGGGTGTGAATACTTTCTGAAGGCACTGTAGCTAAATTAACCATGACCTTTGCCACAATATACTGACCCTACTGTTACTCTTGTTTACACTAAGCTGGGGTCGAAACGCGTGGTCACATTAAGACACCATGGAGCCGGCGCGAGATGTGGGTCAGAAAACGTACCTCAACGCAGGGATGGGATCGATCAATCAATCAAATGTATTTATATAAAGCCCCTTTTTACATCAGCTGATGTCACAAAGTGCTGTACAGAAACCCAGCCTAAAACCCCAAACAGCAATGCAGGTGTAGAAGCACGGTGGCTAGGATAAACTCCCTAGACAGGCCAAAACCTAGGAAGAAACATAGAGAGGATCTGAGGGGTGGCCAGTCCTCTTCTGGCTGTGCCGGGTAGAGATTATAACGGAACATGGCCAAGATATTCAAACGTTCATAGAGGGTGCAACAGGTCACCTCAGGAGTAAATGTCAGTTGGCTTTTCATAGCCGATCATTCAGAGTTGGAGACAGCAGGTGCCTCTGTACGACACATTTTACTATCATCCACACTGCTCCGTCGAGAAGATTGAAATACTGCCCCTGTTCGTCCTCATGCGAACAGTAAACACAGCAGCCATTATGGATTGGCACAAAGGAACTGATGGACTGACACTGCTATTTCAAAATGGCTGCGAAGGCTATTGCTAGCTAGCATAGGGATGGAAAGGGACGTTTTCCAGGAAAACGAGCGGTATTTCCAGTATTTCTTGATGAAACAGTGTGGATAAAGGTCCAATTTGGAGTACGGCGACGTATCCCATCCCTGCATTATGGTACGTTTTCTGATCCATGTCTCGCGCCGGCTCCATGGTGTCTTAATGTGACCACGATTGTGTTCCGACAGCACAGTGTAGCACAGTGTAACGGAAGGGTCGGTATCTTTAGGCAACCATTCCCTTAGCTAACCAACTCAACTTGGTGCTTGTTTCACACAGATTGTGGATGTTTGAGGAGTTGCAGTTATTCTTTTAGATTAAAGATTCAATCAAAATAGCTAGCTACCATTTTGCTCCAAAGCCAGTACCCCATTCTGACCTCTACCTGCAGTTATAGAACAGTTGAATAACTCACTGTTGTTTGTTATCTACTCCACTTGCTTTGGCAATGTTAACATATGTTTCTCATGCCAATAAAGCCCCTTGAATTGAAATGGAATGGAACTCTGTAGAACAGTTCCAGAACTCTGTTAGCTAAGTAGATAGAATGCTTTGGAACAGTCTATCAGTGTCTGTGTTCCATCTCTCTCTCTCAGTGTTGTGAAGCCCCATGTTGCAACCATTAAGGAGATGGCCAAGTTCCACACAGACTCACGCTACCTGGAGCATCTCCACAAAATCAGCCAGGACGGAGACGATGATGACGCCCAGTCCGGAGACTTTGGCCTGGGTAAAAAGAGAGGGAAGGACGGGGTCCCTGGAGCTTAGTTTGACAGACATCAATAAATTAGAGAGAGAGAGAGAGAGAGATGGGAGGGAGTACCATTTCATGTAATGTTATTTTGCTGGCAGTAGAGGGTGCTCTAACACCCAATAAAAATGACCCACCTCCCATTGACTCCACTGGGCAAAAGGTTGATTGACAACACACTAAATATCTACATTAAAATGCCTCCAGTTATATATTTGAAGATATAAATAACAGATTAATGCTGACGGCCCTTATAAGTTACTGATGTTATCTAGGTCTGTGGGTGGGAGTCTGTAGGAAGGATACAACCCCAGTCTGGTATCATTGGATGGAGAACACTCATCTTCTGCCAACCTTTCTCTTAGAAAAACTGCTCAATCTCACCCTATGTGTTTCCGCTGTCTTCCTCATCCCTCCATGTCCCCCTCCAACACCCTTCCTTTTCATTGTCTCTCCTTCTCTTCCTCATCTCTCCATGTCCCCCTCCAACACCCTTCCTTTTCATTGTCTCTCCTTCTCTTCCCCATCTCTCCATGTCCCCCTCCAACACCCTTCCTTTTCATTGTCTCTCCTTCTCTTCCCCATCTCTCCATGTCCCCTCCAACACCCTTCCTTTTCATTGTCTCTCCTTCTCTTCCTCATCTCTCCATGTCCCCCTCCAACACCCTTCCTTTTCATTGTCTCTCCTTCTCTTCCCCATCTCTCCATGTCCCCTCCAACACCCTTCCTTTTCATTGTCTCTCCTTCTCTTCCTCATCTCTCCATGTCCCCCTCCAACACCCTTCCTTTTCATTGTCTCTCCTTCTCTTCCTCATCTCTCCATGTCCCCCTCCAACACCCTTCCTTTTCATTGTCTCTCCTTCTCTTCCCCATCTCTCCATGTCCCCCTCCAACACCCTTCCTTTTCATTGTCTCTCCTTCTCTTCCCCATCTCTCCAGGTCCCCCTCCAACACCCTTCCTTTTCATTGTCTCTCCTTCTCTTCCGCCTCTCTCTTCCTCCCTTTGTTTCTCCTCCACACCTCTGTCTGGTCCTTCCTCCCATCCTTCCCCTCTGTCTCAGTCTTTGTCACTCTCACTTCTCCTCCCTCTCACCCATTGCCTCTCTCTACCACTCTCTCCCTCTCTCCCTCTCTCTCTCTCTCTCTCTCTCTACCTCTCTCTATCTCTCTCTCGCTCTCTACCACTCTCTCCCTTTCTCTCTATCTCTCTCTCTCTCTCTCTCTACCACTCTCTCCCTTTCTCCCTCTCTCTACCTCTCTCTATCTCTCTCTCGCTCTCTACCACTCTCTCCCTTTCTCCCTCTCTCTCTCTCTCTACCACTCTCTCCCTCTCTCTCTCTCTACCTCTCTCTATCTCTCTCTCGCTCTCTACCACTCTCTCCCTTTCTCACTCTCTCTCTCTCTCTACCTCTCTCTATCTCTCTCTCGCTCTCTACCACTCTCTCTCTCTCTATCTCTCTCTCGCTCTCTACCACTCTCTCCCTTTCTCCCTCTCTCTCTCTCTATCTCTCTCTCGCTCTCTCTCCCCCTTCTCCTTCTCCATCTCTTCCTCTGTCCTTTACCTTACCACTCCCTTCCTCCATCTCTCTTTCCTCCCTCTCCATCCAAACTCCATCCCTTTCTTTCTCCATCACCCCTATACCCCCCCCCCATTCCTCATCCCCCTCTTCCCAGGTTATGACTGTCCAGTGGTGGAGGGTATCTATGACTATGCTGCAGCAGTGGGTGGTGCCAGCCTCCTGACCAGTCGATGGCACTGGGGGGCTGTCAGGGTGGCACCACCCACTGCTGCAGCATAGTCATAGATACCCTCCAAGAACCACGCCAAGAAGTAAGAGGACAGGGGAAGGTCCAGGGGAAATGCTGATGAGTGATTTCTATGAGAAAAACAATTAAATGTTGTTGAATAAATTATGTTAGTTGGAGGTCCTCTAATTGTTGGTACTTTCTGTCCTCACAAACTCTCACTTCACTTCCTGTCCTTGTCTTTCTCTCTGTCTCTTACCCTCTTGTCTCTGCATCTCTCTACCTCTCTACCGTAAGTGGATACAAAAGTTCATCAATGTTGATTGTACATTTTTTTTGTCTGTCAATAAGATATGTTTTTGTGTATTTTTAGAGAATAATGTAATGTTTCTCTCAGGTGTGGAAGTTTTACCTTCTAAAGGGATGACTGCTACATGATGACTGTGATACACACACACACACACACACTGTGATACCTAATAGACTTGAAACACCCTCCCACAGACTCATAGTAGCCCTACCACCCTGTTGTAGTTACTGGAGACCTGTGTGACACAGGGCTGGGTAAAGGTACGTCTCTCTGGATGACTCAGAGCTGGGTAAAGGTACGTCTCTCTGGATGACACAGGGCTGGGTAAAGGTACGTCTCTCTGGATGACTCAGGGCTGGGTAAAGGTACGTCTCTCTGGATGACTCAGGGCTGGGTAAAGGTACGTCTCTCTGGATGACTCAGGGCTGGGTAAAGGTACGTCTCTCTGGATGACTCAGGGCTGGGTAAAGGTACGTCTCTCTGGATGACTCAGGGCTGGGTAAAGGTAAACCTCTGGATGACTCAGGGCTGGGTAAAGGTACGTCTCTGGATGACTCAGGGCTGGGTAAAGGTACGTCTCTGGATGACTCAGGGCTGGGTAAAGGTACGTCTCTCTGGATGACTCAGGGCTGGGTAAAGGTACGTCTCTCTGGATGACTCAGGGCTGGGTAAAGGTAAACCTCTGGATGACTCAGGGCTGGGTAAAGGTACGTCTCTCTGGATGACTCAGGGCTGGGTAAAGGTACGTCTCTCTGGATGACTCAGGGCTGGGTAAAGGTAAACCTCTGGATGACTCAGGGCTGGGTAAAGGTACGTCTCTCTGGATGACTCAGGGCTGGGTAAAGGTAAACCTCTGGATGACTCAGGGCTGGGTAAAGGTAAACCTCTGGATGACTCAGGGCTGGGTAAAGGTAAACCTCTGGATGACTCAGGGCTGGGTAAAGGTAAACCTCTAGATGACTCATGGCTGGGTAAAGGTAAACCTCTGGATGACTCAGGGCTGGGTAAAGGTAAACCTCTGGATGACTCAGGGCTGGGTAAAGGTAAACCTCTGGATGACTCAGGGCTGGGTAAAGGTACGTCTCTCTGGATGACTCAGGGCTGGGTAAAGGTAAACCTCTGGATGACTCAGGGCTGGGTAAAGGTAAACCTCTAGATGACTCAGGGCTGGGTAAAGGTAAACCTCTAGATGACTCAGGGCTGGGTAAAGGTACGTCTCTCTGGATTTCTCAGGGCTGGGTAAAGGTAAACCTCTGGATGACTCAGGGCTGGGTAAAGGTAAACCTCTGGATGACTCAGGGCTGGGTAAAGGTACGTCTCTCTGGATGACTCAGGGCTGGGTAAAGGTACGTCTCTCTGGATGACTCAGGGCTGGGTAAAGGTAAACCTCTGGATGACTCAGGGCTGGGTAAAGGTAAACCTCTGGATGACTCAGGGCTGGGTAAAGGTAAACCTCTGGATGACACAGGGCTTTGTAAAGGTAAACCTCTGGATGACTCAGGGCTGGGTAAAGGTAAACCTCTGGATGACTCAGGGCTGGGTAAAGGTAAACCTCTGGATGACTCAGGGCTGGGTAAAGGTACGTCTCTCTGGATGACTCAGGGCTGGGTAAAGGTACGTCTCTCTAGATGACTCAGGGCTGGGTAAAGGTACGTCTCTCTGGATGACTCAGGGCTGGGTAAAGGTACGTCTCTCTGGATGACTCAGGGCTGGGTAAAGGTACGTCTCTCTGGATGACACAGGGCTGGGTAAAGGTAAACCTCTGGATGACTCAGGGCTGGGTAAAGGTAAACCTCTAGATGACTCAGGGCTGGGTAAAGGTAAACCTCTGGATGACTCAGGGCTGGGTAAAGGTAAACCTCTAGATGACTCAGGGCTGGGTAAAGGTAAACCTCTGGATGACTCAGGGCTGGGTAAAGGTAAACCTCTGGATGACTCAGGGCTGGGTAAAGGTACGTCTCTCTGGATGATTCAGGGCTGAGTAAAGGTAAACCTCTGGATGACTCAGGGCTGGGTAAAGGTAAACCTCTGGATGACTCAGGGCTGGGTAAAGGTAAACCTCTGGATGACTCAGGGCTGGGTAAAGGTACGTCTCTCTGGATGACTCAGGGCTGAGTAAAGGTAAACCTCTGGATGACTCAGGGCTGGGTAAAGGTAAACCGTCAACAAAACCATTTCCGTAATGCTTAACGTTGTCAGTAACATTTAACAAAAAGCTAGGGTTGCATGTTCATTGTTTTGTTGAGGTTTTGCAACTGCAGAGAAAATACAAATGTTTTTGTTTAGTAAAATTCAAACATTGTCCATTCTACGGTTTACATGTTAGCGTACATATTGCATTGGATGAAGTTGTCAGTCTGTAATTATTGTAATTGTTTTATTCAGATTAATTTACAGCATATGATATGTTAGATTAAATACTAAAGGTGTGATTGTTGTTGCCATCATCAGTGTGATGAAGGAGGTGCAGCCGTTGTTTAACCTGGAAACAGTTGGGAGTTGACCCCATGGCTGGTGACCCCATGTGTTCCTTTAACATGACCCCTGTAAGGAGGGCACAGTGTTTACGACACGTACTAGACTAGCACCTACCCACACTATCACTGGGAGGAGGTACGTCTGACACGCACACGCACACACACACACACACACACACACACACACACACTACAATCCTTCTATTTATCCTCCCTTACTCTCTCCCTCATCTCTCTTTTTCTTGCTCTCCTTCTCCTGATCTCTTCTGCATTCTCCCCTTCATTCTCTCTCTCTCCCTCCATCCCCCCTCTCTCACTCTCACTCTCTCTCGGTATCTTTCTCTTTCTCTCTCTCCCTCCCCCTCTCTCGCTCTCTCTCTCTCTCGCTCTCTTTTTTCCCTCTCTCTCTCCCTCCCCCCACTCTCTGTTTCTCCCCACCTCTTTCTCCCTCTCTCGCTCTCTTTCTCTCTCTCCCTCCCCCTCTCTCTCCCTCTCTCTTTCTCCCCTCTCTCCCTCCCCCTCCCTCTCTCTCCCCCCTCTCTCTCTCTCCCTCCCCCTCTCTCTCTCCCTCCCCCTCTTTCTCTCTCTCCCTCCCCCTCTCTCCCTCTCTCTCTCTCCTCCCCCTCCCTCCCTCTCTCTCCCTCTCTCTCCCTCCCCCTCTCTCCCCCTCTCTCTCTCCCTCCCCCCCCTCTCTCTCTCCCTCCCCTCTCTCTCCCCCCCCTCTTTCTCTCTCTCCCTCCCCCTCTCTCCCTCTCTCTCCCCCTCCCCCTCCCTCTCTCTCCCTCTCTCTCCCTCCCCCTCTCTCCCCCCTCCCCCTCCCCTCTCTCTCTCTCCCCCCTTCCGCCCCTTCTCTCTAGGAGGGCATAACCTAGTCAACACGACTCGTTGTTGAATCTACCTGACTGTGTCCATCCTGGGACAAACACTCTGAGATACCTGACCACGAGGTAGGACTACATCGCACAGCCCCTAACACACACACACCTTGTGGTCCGTCTTCGCTGAGTCATTCCCTCTAATCAAAGATGGCCGCCGGCCCTCAATAAAGGGGTTTGTTTCCAGGTGAATCAGGAGGGATGAAGGGAAGGAAGGGGAACAATACCACTCTGTCCCCTTTAGACCCGACAGAGAGGGTCTCTGTGCTTCTTTCTCTCTTCTCCTTGCTCTCCCTCTCTCTCTCTCCTTATCTTTTTTTGTCTTCTTAGAGGAACCTTGTGTATTTTATTCTGGGGGGGAGGGGCAGTTTCTTTTTGGTGAATTCCCATATAATTAGAAAGGGAGGGAGGGGGACAAGGAGAGAGAGGGAAATGGGGAGGGATAGAGGTAGAGAGAGATTTTCCATGTACTGTGAGGGGTAGGTATATATCTCTTCTGAGATAGAGGGTATTTCTGTAGAGGGTTGGCCATGATAAAGACTCTTCTCTGAGATAGAAGGTATTTTTGTAGTGTGTTTGCCATGATAAAGACTCCTCTCTGAGATAGAGGGTATTTCTGTAGAGTGTTGACCATGATAAAGACTCCTCTCTGAGATAGAGGGTATTTCTGTAGAGTGTTGGCCATGATAAAGACTCCTCTCTGAGATAGAGGGTATTTCTGTAGATTGTTGGCCATGATAAAGACTCTTCTCTGAGATAGAGGGTATTTCTGTAGTGTGTTGGCCATGATAAATACTCTTCTCTGAGATAGAGGGTATTTCTGTAGTGTGTTGACCATGATAAAGACTCCTCTCTGAGATAGAGGGTATTTCTGTAGTGTGTTGGCCATGATAAAGACTCCTCTTGTTTCCTCTCTGCCAGGTCAGGCTGTAACCTCATACAACCTTAACATCATTAAGAAGGCCCCACCTCAAACAAGACTAACCAGCTGCTATAACACACACCCACACACACACTATTAGACGCACGCACACGCACACACGCACACACACACCGTGTGTGTTTGTATCTATGTGTGTGTGTTTGTATCTATGTGTGTG
This sequence comes from Oncorhynchus nerka, assembly GCF_034236695.1. Lineage (NCBI taxonomy): Eukaryota > Metazoa > Chordata > Actinopteri > Salmoniformes > Salmonidae > Oncorhynchus > Oncorhynchus nerka. The sequence continues at coordinate 15,061,779 of NC_088407.1, forward strand.
TGTTTGTATCTATGTGTGTGTATGTGTGTGTGTGTGTGTGTGTGTGTGTGTGTGTGTGTGTGTGTGTGTGTGTGTGAGTGAAGGTAAGTAAATAAATAAAACAACAGTAAAAAGACATTTGAGAAAAGACTAGCGAGGCTATATACAGACACCTGTCAGTCAGGCTGATTGAGGTAGTATGTACATGTAGATATGGTTAAAGTGACTATGCATAGATGATAAACAGAGAGTAGCAGAAGCGTAAAAAGAGGGGTTGGTGGGTGGTGGGACACAATGCAGATAGTCTGGGTAGCCAATGTGTGGGAGCACTGGTTGGTCGGGCCAATTGAGGTAGTATGTACATGAGGTAGTATGAGGTAGTATGAGGTAGTATGTACATGAGGTAGTATGAGGTAGTATGAGGTAGTATGTACATGAGGTAGTATGTACATGAGGTAGTATGAGGTAGTATGTACATGAGGTAGTATGAGGTAGTATGTACATGAGGTAGTATGTACATGAGGTAGTATGAGGTAGTATGAGGTAGTATGAGGTAGTATGAGGTAGTATGAGGTAGTATGAGGTAGTATGAGGTAGTATGTACATGAGGTAGTATGAGGTAGTATGTACATGAGGTAGTATGAGGTAGTATGTACATGAGGTAGTATGAGGTAGTATGAGGTAGTATGTACATGAGGTAGTATGAGGTAGTATGTACATGAGGTAGTATGAGGTAGTATGTACATGAGGTAGTATGAGGTAGTATGAGGTAGTATGAGGTAGTATGTACATGAGGTAGTATGAGGTAGTATGAGGTAGTATGAGGTAGTATGAGGTAGTATGAGGTAGTATGAGGTAGTATGTACATGAGGTAGTATGTACATGAGGTAGTATGAGGTAGTATGAGGTAGTATGAGGTAGTATGAGGTAGTATGAGGTAGTATGAGGTAGTATGAGGTAGTATGTACATGAATGTATAGTTAAAGTGACTATACATATAAGATAAACCATTTGGTTACCTGTTCAGGAGTCTTATGGCTTGTGGGTAAAAACTGTTGAGAAGCCTTTTTGTCCTAGACTTGGCACTCCGGTACCGCTTGCCATGCGGTAGTAGAGAGAACAGTCTATGACTGGGGTGGCTAGGGTCTTTGACTATTTTTAGGGCCTTCCTCTGACACCGCCTGGTGTAGAGTTCCTGGATGGCAGGCAGCTTAGCCCCAGTGATGTACTGGGCCGTACACACTACCCTCTGAAGTGCCTTGCAATTGCCGTACCAGGCATTGATGCAACCAGTCGGGATGCTCTCGTTGTTGCAGCTGTAAAACCTTTTGAGGATCTCAGGACCCATGCCAAATCTTTTCAGTTTCCTGAGGGGGAATAGGCTTTGTCGTGCCCTCTTCACGACTGTCTTGGTGTGTTTGGTCCAATCTAGTTTGTTGTTGATGTGGACATCAAGGAATTTGAAGCTCTCAACCTGCTCCACTACAGCCCCATCGATGAGAATGGGGACGTGCTCAGTGCTCCTTTTCCTGTAGTCCACAATCATCTCCTTAGTCTTGGTTACATTGAGGGATAGGTTGTTATTCTGGCACCACCTGGCCAGGTCTCTGACCTCCTCCCTATGGCTGTCTCGTCATTGTCTGTGATCAGGCCTACCACTGTTGTGTCGTCAGCAAACTTAATACTGGTGTTGGAGTCGTGCCTGGCCATGCAGTCGTGGGTGAACAAGGAGTACAGGAGGGGATTGAGCACACACCCCTGGGGAGCTCCAGTGATGAGGATCAGCGTGGCAGACGTGTTGCTACCTACCCTCACCACCTGGGGGCGGCCTGTCAGGAAGTCCAGGATCCAGTTGCAGAGGGAGTTGTTTAGTCCCAGGATCCTTAGCTTAGTGATGAGCTTTGAAGGTACTATGGTGTTGAACGCTGAGCTGTAGTCAATGAATAGCATTCTCACATAGGTGTTCCTTTTGTCCAGCTGGGAAAGGGCAGTGTGGAGTGCAATAGAGATTGCACCATCTGTGGATCTGTTTGGGCGGTATGCAAATTGGAGTTGGTCTAGGGTTTCTGGCATGATGGTGTTAATATGAGCCATGACCAGCCTTTCCAAAGCACTTCATGGCTACAGATGTGAGTGCTACAGTTCTGTAGTCATTTAGGGAGGTTGCCTTTGTGTTCTTGGGCACAGGGACTATGGTGGTCTGCTTGAAGCATGTTGGTATTACAGACTCAATCAGGGAGATGTTGAAAATGTCAGTGAAGACACTTGCCAGTTGGTCATCACATGCCCGGAGCACACGTCCTGGTAATCCATCTGGCCCCACAGCCTTGTGCGTGTTGACCTGTTTAAAGGTCTTACTCATGTCGGCTACGGAGAGTGTGATCACACAGTCGTCCGAAACAGCTGATGCTCTCATGCATGCCTCAGTGTTGCTTGCCTCGAAGCGAGCATAGAAGTGATTTAGCTCGTCTGGTAGGCTCGTGTCTCTGTGCAGCTCGCGGCTGTGCTTCTCTTTGTAGTCTGTAATAGTTTGCAAGCCCTGCCACATAAGACGAGCGTCGCAGCCGCTGTAGTATGATTCAATCATAGTCCTGTATTGACGCTTTGCCTGTTTGATGGTTCGTCGCAGGGCATAGCTGGATTTCTTGTAAGCTTCCGGGTTAGAGTCCCGCACCTTGAAAGTGGAAGCTCTACCCTTTAGCTCAGTGCGAATGTTGCCTGTAATCCATGGCTTCTGGTTGGGGTATGTACGTACAGTCACTGTGGGGACGACGTCCTTGATGCACTTATTGATAAAGCCAGTCACTGATGTGGTGTATTCCTCAGTGCCATCGGAAGAATCCCGGAACATGTTCCAGTCTGTGATAGCAAAACAGTCCTGTAGTTTATCATCTGCTTCAATGACAACTTTTTATAGGCCGAGTCACTGGTGCTTCCTGCTTTAACATTCGCACTGAGCTAAAGGGTAGAGCTGCTGCTTTCAAGGTGCGGGACTCTAACCCGGAAGCTTACAAGAAATCCAGGAATCAGGAGGATAGAGTTGTGGTCGGATTGACCAAATGGAGGGCGAGGGACAGCTTTGTAGGCGTCTCTGTGTGTGGAGTAAAGGTGATCTAGAATTTTTTCCCTCTGGTTTCACATTTAACATGATGGAAATTTGGTAAAACTGATTTAAGTTTCCCTGCATTAAAGTCTCCGGCCACTAGGTTCGCCACCTCTGGGTGAGTTGTTTCCTGTTTGCTTATTTTCTTATACAGCTGACTCAGTGCGGTCTTAGTGCCAGTATCTGTCTGTGGTGGTAAATAAACAGCCACGAAAAGTATAGCTGAGAACTCTCTAGGCAAGTAGTGTGGCCTGCAATTTATCACAATATACTCTACTTCAGGCGAGCAAAATCTAGAGACTTCCTTAGATTTCTATGTGTGTGTCTGTGTGTTCTTATCTATCTGTGTGTTCGTATCTATCTGTGTGTTCGTATCTATGTGTGTGTTCGTATCTATGTGTGTGTGTCTGTGTGTTCTTATCTATGTGTGTGTTCGTATCTATGCGTGTGTATCTGTGTGCGTGTGTTCGTATCTATGTGTGTGTTTTCATTTCTGTGTGTGTGTGTTCGTATCTGTAATAGTGTGTACACAAGAGAGGAATGTTTACCCACGATGACCTTAGCAACGTGAGGTACAAGGAGAAGGGAAAACACAAAGCACTTTGTTCTACATGAGTTCCAGAGAGAAGCCAAAGCTCCTTGTTCCCTTCCCCAGCTGGCTGCAGCCTCTCTGGGCCCCGTCAGCCAGGACAGCCCCCTAACCACCCTGGAACAATGGAGCCAGACCCAGACACAGACCCAGACACAGACACAGACACAGACCCAGACACAGACCCAGGCCCAGACACAGAACCAGACCCAGAACCAGACCCAGACACAGACGCAGACCCAGACCCAGACGCAGAAGCAAACGCAGAGCCAGACGCAGAGCCAGACCCAGACCCAGACACAGACCCAGACAGACACAGAACCAGACCCAGACACAGATACAGAGCCAGACACAGACCCAGACACAGACCCAGACCCAGACCCAGACCGACACAGAACCAGACCCAGACACAGAGACAGACCCAGACACAGACACAGAGCCAGACACAGAGCCAGACACAGACCCAGACACAGACCCAGACACAGACACAGACCCAGACACAGAGCCAGACACAGAGCCAGACACAGACCCAGAACCAGACCCAGAACCAGAGCCAGACCCAGAACCAGACCCAGAACCAGAACCAGAGCCAGACACAGAGCCAGACCCAGACACAGACCCAGACACAGACCCAGACACAGAGCCAGACCCTGGGTTAGGGGCCTGAGAAATAGCCCAGAGAAATAAGCCCAGAGAAATAAGCCAGAGAAATAAACCAGAGAAATAAGCCAGAGAAATAGGCCAGAGAAATAGGCCAGAGAAATAAGCCCAGAGAAATAAGCCCAGAGAAATAGGCCAGAGAAATAAGCCAGGGAAATAAGCCAGAGAAATAAGCCCAGAGAAATAAGCCCAGAGAAATAAGCCCAGAGAAATAAGCCTAGAGAAATAAGCCTAGAGAAATAAGCCATAGAAATAAGCCTAGAGAAATAAGCCAGAGAAATAAGCCAGAGATAGGCCAGAGAAATAGCCCAGAGAAATAGGCCTGAGAAATAGCCCAGAGAAATAAGCCCAGAGAAATAGCCCAGAGAAATAAGCCGGAGATACCCCAGAGAAATAAGACAGAAATAGGTCAGAGAGATTCTCTCCAAGTTGTCTTAGCGCTATAGGAGTTGACAAGGCAGCACCAGCTACTCGACCTGTATTGTCTGTTAATTAACCTTGTCCTGATATCACCAGGTTTTTAAGGTTGTGGGATTCTCCCAAATGGCACCCTATTCTTTATGTAGTGCACTACTTTAGACCAGAGCCCTATGGCTAGAGCACTGCTTTAGACCAGAGCCCTATGGGTAGAGCACTACTTTAGACCAGAGCCCTATGGGTAGTGCACTACTTTAGACCAGAACCCTATTGGTAGTGCACTACTTTAGACCAGAGCCCTATGGGTAGTGCACTACTTTAGACCAGAGACCTATGGGTAGTGCACTACTTTAGACCAGAGCCCTATGGGTAGAGCACTACTTTTGCTGGGCGATATGGCCTGAAAGTGATGTCTCAATTTCTTTGTAACCCTACGGTCTACATTTTTTGAATGTTTTCTCATCAGTAATAATGAATTCAGGGCTTGTGAAATTATACCAAGGCTAAATATAAGCCCTCCGCAACCTCAGGATTCGTAAATGATTTCATTATTTAATCAAAATAGTTTAACCTGCTTTTTTTGCAATAATCCGTGATCTGGATTTCAAGTCTATGAAAATGCCATTTTCGTTACAAATTTAGCAAGAACCACGTTCACTAATAATGACCAACTTCTAGTAGCAGCCAATTATAGAACATTAACACAGTTCTCTTAAAACAATCTGTCAAGCACAAGCCCACGTGCTAGTGAGTAGCTAATGTTTATATTTCAAGTTTAGGCAACTTGGATCTATTTGCTAGCTGACGAGGTTGAACAGTCTAATTATTATGAACACCCCATTCTGTCCGTCTCCAACTGTTTGAACAGCATGTTAGCCTGTCCACTTGGTTCAGATGTTGAAATCAAGTGGCCAACCTTATTTCTCAGCATGAGAGCGAGTTGCCAATTCCTTATGTAATTGTTTTATGCGTATTGCACATTTATAGACAGCTAGTATAATGCCGGTGTTCACCAGATGCGTTTTGTTTTGCCGGTTGTCTAGCCGTATTGTTTTTACAAAAAGCTAGCTAGTTGAAGTACGTCTACCTCCGTTTGTAACACCGCACAGTAAAGCTGAGGGACTTCAGGAGTTCATACATAAAAAGGTTCACTTCTCCATTACAAATAATAATAATGTATGTTTCGTCCATATGACCTGTTCTGTTGGACCAAACCTTAAATGCAAATAGTGAGTTAAAACTGCTCGTCAGAAAGGAGCCTACATGTACGGGTCAAACGTTCTAGAACACCTACTCATTAGTCCTTTTGGGCTGGAGTCCAAACGTTCTAGAACACCTACTCATTAGTCCTTTTGGGCTGGAGTCCAAACGTTCTAGAACACCTACTCATTAGTCCTTTTGGGCTGGAGTCCAAACGTTCTAGAACACCTACTCATTAGTCCTTTTGGGCTGGAGTCCAAACGTTCTAGAACACCTACTCATTAGTCCTTTTGGGCTGGAGTCCAAATTTTAGATTTTGTCTTTGTGAGACGCAGAGTAGGTGAACGGATGATCCCTGCATGTGTGGATCCCACCGTGAAGCATGGAGGAGGAGGTGTGATGGTGTGGGGGTGCTTTGCTGGTGACACTGTCAGTGATTTATTTAGAATTCAAGGCACACTTAACCAGCATGGCTACCACAGCATTCTGCAGCGATACGCCATCTGGTTTGGGCTTAGTGAGACTATCATTTGTTTTTCAATAGGACAATGACCCAACACCTCCAGGCTGTGTAAGGGCTATTTGACCAAGAAGGAGAGTGATGGAGTGCTGCATCAGATGACCTACAGATGAGGGAATGGGGTGTCATTTGGGATACAACCTGTGGGTTAGTTCAAGTTCAAGTCTTATCTTAGATTGAGGAAACCGTTTATTTTGGACCTAACCCACTTGAGTGGTTCTGTAGACCTGAACTTGCATTGTGTGTGTGGAACCGGTCTGTCTGTCTTACTGCCTGTTTGTCTTCAGACATTCAACATCTGTATGTCCTCTCTTGCTCTCTCTCTCTGTCTCTTTCTCTCTCTCTCTCTCCTCCCTTTCTCTCTCTCTGTCTCTTTCTCTCTCTCTCTCTCTCCCTTTCTCTCTCTCTCTCTTGCTCTCGCTCTCTCTCTCTGTCTCTTTCTCTCTAGCTCTCTCTCTCTCTCTCTCTCTCTGTCTCTTTCTCTCTAGCTCTCTCTCTCTCTCTCCCTTTCTCTCTTGCTCTCTCTCTCCCCTTTCTCTCTAGCTCTCTCTTTCTCTCTCCCTTTCTCTCTCTCTCTCTCTCTCCCTTTCTCTCTCTCTCTCTCTTGCTCTCGCTCTCTCTCTCTTGCTCTCGCTCTCTCTCTCTGTCTCTTTCTCTCTAGCTCTCTCTCTCTCTCTCTCTCTCTCCCTTTCTCTCTTGCTCTCTCTCTTGCTCCCTCTCTCTATGTTTTCTCAGATTTTCTCCTGAACAATTCCCAGCACAGCCTGTGCAAAAACAAACACCAAAGTCCCCTCTTTCTCTCCCTCCCTTCCTCATTCCTTCGAAGAGTAGAAGAGTAATATTTTCCAGTGTTTTCTGTCTCTCTAGTAAATCCTCTGTTTTCCAATATCCCCAAACCAAAATACCATATTGAGTAGGAAGCAATGTGTCTGACATAAGGGGTCTGCTAGAATGTGCATTCAAACACAGGATAGGTACAATAGGCTTAGCTTTGAGGAGAGAGATTTGACAGCACTATCAGGACTCACACACACACACCCATACCTAGCACACACACACCCATACCTAGAGGACACACACACACCCATACCTAGCACACACACACCCATACCTAGAGGACACACACACACACACCCATACCTAGCACACACACACCCATACCTAGAGGACACACACACACACCCATACCTAGCACACACACACACACCCATACCTAGAGGACACACACACACACCCATACCTAGCACACACACACACCCATACCTAGCGCGCACACACAGTACCGTGGCCCTCTACCCTTCTCTCCAGTGCTCGCAGTCCCTTCCCAGATTGGCAGCTGAGTCACTTCCTGTCCCGCCCCTGTACTTCCTGTTTCCTGCCTGGTACTTCCTCTCTGGTGCTTGTCTGTCTCAGCCTGCCCATCAGGATGCACTGGGCTCAATCACCGGAAAACTGAACTGTGTGCGTGTGTGTGTGTGTGTGTGTGTGTGTGTGTGTGTGTGTGTGTGTGTGTGTGTGTGTGTGTGTGTGTGTGTGTGTGTGTGTGTGTGTAAGGTGTTGTCAATGTCAGACCTGCCCTGTGGAGTTGAGCAGTCAGTCAGTTCTAAATGGGACAGAAGTATGCGTCCCGAATGGCGCCCTATTCCCTATATAGTGCACTACATAGGGAATAGGGCTGTAGTATAAAGTAGTGCACTACATAGGGAATAGGACTGTAGTATAAAGTAGTGCACTACATAGGGAATAGGGCTGTAGTATAAAGTAGGGCTGTAGTATAAAGTAGTGCACTATATAGGGAATAGGGCTGTAGTATAAAGTAGTGCACTACATAGGGAATAGGGCTGTAGTATAAAGTAGTGCACTATATAGGGAATAGGGCTGTAGTATAAAGTAGTGCACTATATAGGGAATAGGGCTGTAGTATAAAGTAGTCCACTACATAGGGAATAGGGCTGTAGTATAAAGGTAGTGCACTACATAGGGAATAGGGCTGTAGTATAAAGTAGTGCACTATATAGGGAATAGGGCTGTAGTATAAAGTAGTGCACTACATAGGGAATAGGGCTGTAGTATAAAGTAGTGCACTATATAGGGAATAGGGCTGTAGTATAAAGTAGTGCACTATATAGGGAATAGGGCTCCATTTAGGACGAGCAGCGAAGGACAATGACAGGATCAGTGGGCCTTGACCTGATTACTGACTGTATTGTTTTGTTGTAGTACCTTCTATAGAGGGCCAGGCCACAGGAGAGAGGGATGGACAAACAGACAGACAGACAGACAGACAGACAGAGACTGAGAGAGAGAGAGAGACAGACAGCGAGAGACAGAGAGAGACAAACAGAGACTGACAGACAGAGACTGAGAGAGAGAGAGACAGACAGACAGCGGGAGACAGAGAGAGACAGACAGACAGACAGACAGACAGACAGACAGACAGACAGACAGACAGACAGACAGACAGACAGACAGACAGACAGACAGACAGAGAGAGAGAGAGAGAGGCAGACACAGAGAGACAGACACAGACAGACAGAGACAGAAAGAGAGAGAGCGAGAGAGAGAGAGAGAGAGAGAGAGAGAGTGAGAGAGAGACAGACACAGACAGACAGAGACAGAAAGAGAGAGAGCGAGAGAGAGAGAGAGAGAGAGAGAGAGAGAGAGAGTGAGAGAGAGAGAGACAGACATAGAGAGACAGACACAGACAGACAGACGGAGAGAGGGATAAACATTAGGAGAGAGAGAGAAGCCTACGTGCTCTCTGGCTTGACATTTATTAGGAACTCTAGATTTGTTTTGCCAGCACTTTTTCCACGAGTCAAAACATTGACTCATCATATCTGGAGCAGAAGTCCTTTCTGATATGTAGAGGAGAACTGGAACAATAAACAAGGGTCGGATTCCTTTTCTAATCTGGCTCGGCCTAGTCTCTCAAAACACATACAAACAGAGGGAGGGAGACAGAGAGAGAAAGAGATTTGGAGGGGAGGAAAAGAGAGACAGACAGACAGACAGACAGACACACAGGCAGACAGACAGACAGACAGACAGACAGACAGACAGACAGACAGACAGACAGACAGACAGACAGACAGACAGAAAGAGAGTGTGAGAGAGAGTGAGAGAGAGACAGACACAGAGAGACAGACAGAGAGAGGGATAAACATTAGGAGAGAGAGAGAATTTTTTATTTTTTATAAATTAGCAAAAATGTCTAAAAACCTGTTTCTGCTTTGTCATTATGGGGTAATGTATGTAGATTGATGAGGGGCCATTTTTTTTTAAATATAAATTTTAGAAGAAAGCTGTAACATAGAAATGCAGGAAACTGCAACATTTTCTCTCAGCAGCATTGAAAAAGGTTTAGAATTACAGGAAATTAGCTTAAAACTGCCAAACATTTTTTTGCAGCTCCATGGGGAAGTGTATAGAATTGATGGAAATTGCCTTAAAAATGCTGAAAAAGTCTGTACAGCGCCAAGATGGATAAGATACGGCCCTTTTTGATCCATAGAAAACCATGGAGGCTATTGTCTTACACTAGGGGTGGGGAGTAGGAGCTATTGTTTTACGTTAGGGGCTAGGGAGTAGGAGCTATTGTTTTACGCTAGGGGCTAGGGAGTAGGAGCTATTGTTTTATGCTAGGGGCTAGGGAGTAGGAGCTATTGTTTTACGCTAGGGGCTAGGGAGTAGGAGCTATTGTCTTACGCTAGGGGCTAGGGAGTAAGAGCTATTGTTTTACGCTAGGGGCTAGGGAGTAGGAGCTATTGTTTTACGCTAGGAGCTAGGGAGTAGGAGCTATTGTCTCACGCTAGGGGCTAGGGAGTAGGAGCTATTGTTTTACGCTAGTGGCTAGGGAGTAGGAGCTATTGTCTTACGCTAGGGGCTAGGGAGTAGGAGCTATTGTCTTACGCTAGGGGCTAGGGAGTAGGAGCTATTGTTTTACGCTAGGGACTAGGGAGTAGGAGCTATTGTCTTACGCTAGGGACTAGGGAGTAGGAGCTATTGTTTTACGCTAGGGGCTAGGAGCTATTGTCTTACGCTAGGGGTTAGGGAGTAGGAGCTATTGTTTTACGCTAGGGGCTAGGAGCTATTGTCTTACGCTAGGGGCTAGGGAGTAGGAGCTATTATTTTACGCTAGGGGCTAGGGAGTAGGAGCTATTGTTTTACGCTAGGGGCTAGGGAGTAGGAGCTATTATCTTACGCTAGGGGCTAGGGAGTAGGAGTTATTAGCTTACGCTAGGGGCTAGGGAGTAGGAGTTATTGTCTTACGCTAGGGGCTAAGAGCAATGGTAAGAGGTATACCTGTCTTCACTGTGTATAGGGGTAGGGGGTGCGAGGGACTAGTGAAGGTGGCTTGAGTTAGGGACTAGCAAAGGGGGCTAGGGAGTAGGCATTGGGAAGAGGAAGAAGGGATAGGGTTAGGGACTAGTGAAGGGGGCTAGGGAGTAGGCATTGGGAAGAGGAAGAGGGATAGGGTTAGGGACTAGTGAAGGGGGCTAGGGGGTAGGCATTGGGAAGAGGAAGAGGGATAGGGTTAGGGACTAGTGAAGGGGGCTAGGGGGTAGGCATTGGGAAGAGGAAGAGGGATAGGGTTAGGGACTAGTGAATGGGGCTAGGGAGTAGGCATTGGGAAGAGGAAGAGGGATAGGGTTAGGGACTAGTGAAGGGGGCTAGGGAGTAGGCATTGGGAAGAGGAAGAGGGATAGGGTTAGGGACTAGTGAAGGGGGCTAGGGAGTAGGCATTGGGAAGAGGAAGAGGGATAGGGTTAGGGACTAGTGAAGGGGGCTAGGGAGTAGGCATTGGGAAGAGGAAGAGGGATAGGGTTAGGGACTAGTGAAGGGGGCTAGGGAGTAGGCATTGGGAAGAGGAAGAGGGATAGGGTTAGGGACTAGTGAAGGGGGCTAGGGACTAGTGAAGGGGGTTAGGGACTAGAGAAGGGGGCTAGGGAGTAGGCATTGGGAAGAGGAAGAGGGATAGGGTTAGGGACTAGTGAAGGGGGCTAGGGAGTAGGCATTGGGAAGAGGAAGAGGGATAGGGTTAGGGACTAGTGAAGGGGGCTAGGGAGTAGGCATTGGGAAGAGGAAGAGGGATAGGGTTAGGGACTAGTGAAGGGGATTAGGGACTAGTGAAGGGGGTTAGGGACTAGAGAAGGGATCAAAATGGGAGGAGGGGTAAAATGAAAGGCAATTTCGGTCTTGTCACATCTACTGTCTATCTATCTATCTATCTATCTGCTCCATTCAGAGATCCTTTGTTTCCTCTCTCTCTCTGTCTCTCTCTCTCTCTGCCTCTGTCTCTGTCTCGATCTGTCCTTCTGTCTTTGTCTGTGTTTCTGTCTCTCTCTGTATGTCTCTGTCTCTCTCTCTCTGTCTCCCTCCCTCCCTCTCTCTCTCGCTCTCTTCTTACTCTGTTGGGAATTCGATCCGTGCAGTTAAATGAAGGTGGTGTCATTCTTTCCTCTCTTCTCTCTTCTCTTTCTTCTCTCTTCTCTCTTCTCTCTCCTCTCTTCCCCGTCTCTGTTCTTTCTTTCTGTGACTGAGGGACGTGGGTTCACCCTGTCACATCTGTTTCACTTCTTCTTTCTCACACACACACACGCACGCACGCACGCACGCACGCACGCACGCACGCACGCACGCACGCACGCACGCACACACACACACACACACACACACACGATTGAGGTGTGTGTGTGTATGTTAGAGAGAGTTTGTGAGTCTACAGTGGTTCCAGTTTAGACAAGGATGTGGTTGCTGGGCAACTGTGGCGTAGTGTAGACTGGAAATCAATGTTTACCCATGTTCCCAACTCAGGGAACCCAAAGTTTATCAGTGTTCCCAACTCAGGGAACCCAATGTTTATCAGTGTTCCCAACTCAGGGAACCCAATGTTTATCAGTGTTCCCAACTCAGGGAACCCAATGTTTATCAGTGTTCCCAACCCAGGGAACCCAATGTTTATCAGTGTTCCCAACTCAGGGAACCCAATGTTTATCAGTGTTCCCAACTCAGGGAAGCCAATGTTTATCAGTGTTCCCAACTCAGGGAACCCAATGTTTATCAGTGTTCCCAACTCAGGGAAGCCAATGTTTATCAGTGTTCCCAACTCAGGGAAGCCAATGTTTACCCATGTTCCCAACTCAGGGAACCCAATGTTTACCCATGTTCCCAACCCAGGGAACCCAATGTTTACCCATGTTCCCAACCCAGGGAACCCAATGTTTACCCGCGTTCCCAACCCAGAGAACCCAATGTTTACCCGTGTTCCCAACCCAGGGAACCCAATGTTTATCAGTGTTCCCAACTCAGGGAACCCAATGTTTATCAGTGTTCCCAACCCAGGGAACCCAATGTTTAACAGTGTTCCCAACTCAGGGAACCCAATGTTTATCAGTGTTCCCAACTCAGGGAACCCAATGTTTATCAGTGTTCCCAACTCAGGGAAGGCAATGTTTATCAGTGTTCCCAACTCAGGGAACCCAATGTTTATCAGTGTTCCCAAACCAGGGAACCCAATGTTTACCAGTGTTCCCAACCCAGGGAACCCCATGTTTAACAGTGTTCCCAACCCAGGGAACCCCATGTTTAACAGTGTTCCCAACTCATGGAAAGCAATGTTTACAGTTTTTCTCAGTCGCTTTGGTGCATTTTTCACATCATCCCTAACATGTGCAAAATAATAAGTGCATTTCTCAGAACAATTTGTACAAACTGCAATATACAATAGATATGTTTCTAAAGCTAGTCAGTCACTAAAAATCCTTAGTACATCTCTCAAAAGTAAATATTCATGCCAATGATCATGTCAGTGTCATCAGAATGATAAGTCATTGAGTCATTGTTCACGAACATGGTCGTGAAAATGTTTAGGCATGTTGTCAATGTAACTGTGTACTTTGACAGTATTACCTGATGTAAACTTAGGCTACAGTTTGGATGACAGTTACTGTATTGAAAATGCACAAGGCTGCACTTCTATGGCATATATCAATTTCAACAGTACTATTTACATATTACTGTATGTGGGTTATTGATTGAAAGAGACTGGACAACCCAAGGGGCACAAAGAAAAAAAAACTCAATTAGAAATAAACACAGGAAACCACCCCTAAGGCACAACTTTGCCCGCAGCACTGTGTGCTGTCTCTACACATCCAGATGTTCCTGTCTGTCGGCCCACATATTCTCATCCACATCACACCGGATATTTTCCCTTCCAATGCAACGTGGAAAGAACCTTTTGGAATGCCTTATCCATCCTCTGCAGGCATCTACTGTGATGTCCTCACATGCTGCATCCATTGCAGCCAGCAGGGTCATCTGTGTGTGTGGCTGACGATCGTACACCTTCCACCTCCATGCTGAAAATAACTCCTCAATTGGGTTAAGGAATGGTGAATAAGGTGGGAGGAATTCTATGAGCATCCTCGGGTGGGTCACAAACCATTGCCTTATGTTTGATCGATGGAAACTCACATTATCACAAATGACCACATACTTTGGCAAATCCTCTCTAAACAGACCCTTCTCATCATCAGGGATGAGAGCCCTGTAGAGAGTCTCTAAAAAGTTGAGTAGATGCTGGGTGTTGTATGGCCCTATGAGGGGGATATGGGTTAGGACACCATGCTCCGAAATAGCAACACACATGGTGATATTTCCTCCCCGTTGGCCTGGCAAATCCACAGTAGCTCTGTGACCGATGATATTCCGACCCCGCCTTCTGCATTTGGTCAGGTTGAAGCCAGCCTCATCCACGTATACAAAGTTGTGAGAGGGTTCACTTGATTCCAACTCCATTATACGCTATATCCCAGAACACACAGTTGAATTTGTTTTGGAAAGGAAGAGTGACATAAAATGTACATATATTGCATGTTCCTTCCACAGCAATGGAAATGTGTGCAGTTTATGCTTACTGTACTATGTATCACTATAAAATGTTGCTGTAAAGTAGTTACATAGATATATGTTTTACCTGTACATACTGGTAACGTAGCTCCTTAACTCTGTCCTCATTCCTTTGGAATGGTACACGGTACAGCTGTTTCATACTCATCTGGTTTCTATGCAGCACCCTGTCGATGGTTGAGATGCTAACCGTATGGATGTTTTCAAAGACATCGTTGTCTTCTATAATGGTCCTTTGTATTTCCCTGAGTCTCATGGCATTGTTTGCTCGGACCATGGTGCAAATAGCCTCCTCCTGTTGAGGTGTGAAAAGGCGTCCTCTGCCACCGATTTGAGGTAATCTTGCAGTCCTATGTGGGGAAAAATGCAGTGATGCATCACACACTTTCACATAGACTAAAACTATGCGAACACACATTTTACTGTAAAACATACAGGTGGGTGCATGTAAGGTGCAGTATGTATCTGTATAAAGTATATTTCTGTATGCTGTGAAATACAAGTGGACTACTGTAATATGAAGCATTGTAGGAAGTATACAGTATACTGCTTATATACAGTAACAGTGCAGTGTACATTGGTGGACATACCTGTTCTCTCTTCGAAACGTTTGAACTATTGAGGACACGGTTGATCTCCCAATATTCGGCTGCACCCTTCGACCCGCCTCAGCCATTGTAAGGCCATGATTGACAACATGGTCTACAATAGTGGCCCTTATGTCATCAGATATGTGCCTATGTCCTCTTCTGCCTTTTCCTCTGTTTTGCCTTCCACCACGCATCCTTGCTCCTCTTCTTCCTCCTCTTGGCTGTTGACCCTGTTCGTTTCCTGGTCCATCCATTATTGGAAAATTGCAACTCTGTGTTGTGTTCTGTCTATATATGCTTGCCAATTGATTCTTCATGAGATGCACCTTTGAGCAATTTAGACAACTGGTTGATTGTTGGTTGAACTAACACTTTACATTCCTTCATCAGTGAGGGTCAATTTCACCTGCACGATTCATTAATTCACGTTTTTGTACAAAAGGTCTAATAGAAATGTGTAAAACTATGCTTGACAGTTTATGACAAATAGTTCAACAATTTTGCATGTAATGGCTTATGCAAGGAACTAATGCCTAGATGTTTTGAGGGGTAAGACTTTTCAACAGAGAACCATCTACTATATTTTGATCAACATGACATGAGCAATTGATCATGTGGAAAAAAGCTGACACTTGTACATTATCAATTGCAATTTGTTCAAAGGAATAAGAAATTGCTTTAATGATGTGCACAAGTGACTAGATGATTTGGAATTTGTACAAGTAGTTTCAAGAATTGCACTTTTGATCTAAGAAATGCACCAAAGCGACTGAGAAAAACTGTAACAGTGTTCCCAACTCAGGGAAAGCAATGTTTAACAGTGTTCCCAACTCAGGGAAAGCAATGTTTATCAGTGTTCCCAACTCAGGGAACCCAATGTTTATCAGTGTTCCCAACTCAGGGAAAGCAATGTTTATCAGTGTTCCCAACTCAGGGAACCCAATGTTTATCAGTGTTCCCAACTCAGGGAAAGCAATGTTTATCAGTGTTCCCAACTCAGGGAAAGCAATGTTTAACAGTGTTCCCAACTCAGGGAACCCAATGTTTATCAGTGTTCCCAACTCAGGGAACCCAATGTTTAACAGTGTTCCCAACTCAGGGAAAGCAATGTTTATCAGTGTTCCCAACTCAGGGAACCCAATGTTTATCAGTGTTCCCAACTCAGGGAACCCAATGTTTATCAGTGTTCCCAACTCAGGGAAAGCAATGTTTATCAGTGTTCCCAACTCAGGGAACCCAATGTTTATCAGTGTTCCCAACCCAACTCTACCTGACTAGGGCCCCTAGTGGACTACCTGACTAGGGCCCCTAGTGGACTACCTGACTAAGGCCCCTAGTGGACTACCTGACTAGGGCCCCTAGTGCACTACCTGACTAGTGCCCCTAGTGCACTACCTGACTAGGGCCCCTAGTGGACTACCTGACTAGGGCCCCTAGTGGACTACCTGACTAGGGCCCCTAGTGCACTACCTGACTAGGGCCCCTAGTGCACTACCTGACTAGGGCCCCTAGTGCACTACCTGACTAGGGCCCCTAGTGGACTACCTGACTAGGGCCCCTAGTGGACTACCTGACTAAGGCCCCTAGTGGACTACCTGACTAGGGCCCCTAGTGCACTACCTGACTAGGGCCCCTAGTGCACTACCTGACTAGGGCCCCTAGTGGACTACCTGACTAGGGCCCCTAGTGGACTACCTGACTAGGGCCCCTAGTGGACTACCTGACTAAGGCCCCTAGTGGACTACCTGACTAAGGCCCCTAGTGGACTACCTGACTAGGGCCCCTAGTGCACTACCTGACTAGGGCCCCTAGTGGACTACCTGACTAGGGCCCCTAGTGCACTACCTGACTAGGGCCCCTAGTGGACTACCTGACTAGGGCCCCTAGTGCACTACCTGACTAGGGCCCCTAGTGGACTACCTGACTAGGGCCCCTAGTGGACTACCTGACTAAGGCCCCTAGTGGACTACCTAACTAAGGCCCCTAGTGGACTACCTGACTAGGGCCCCTAGTGCACTACCTGACTAGGGCCCCTAGTGGACTACCTGACTAGGGCCCCTAGTGCACTACCTGACTAGGGCCCCTAGTGGACTACCTGACTAGGGCCCCTAGTGCACTACCTGACTAGGGCCCCTAGTGGACTAGGGCCCCTAGTGCTGACTAGGGCCCCTAGTGCACTACCTGACTAGGGCCCCTAGTGGACTACCTGACTAGGGCCCCTAGTGGACTACCTGACTAGGGCCCCTAGTGGACTACCTGACTAGGGCCCCTAGTGGACTACCTGACTAGGGCCCCTAGTGGACTACCTGACTAGGGCCCCTAGTGCACTACCTGACTAGGGCCCCTAGTGGACTACCTGACTAGGGCCCCTAGTGGACTACCTGACTAGGGCCCCTAGTGGACTACCTGACTAGGGCCCCTAGTGGACTA
Organism: Oncorhynchus nerka; assembly: GCF_034236695.1. NCBI lineage: Eukaryota > Metazoa > Chordata > Actinopteri > Salmoniformes > Salmonidae > Oncorhynchus > Oncorhynchus nerka. The sequence continues at coordinate 15,079,181 of NC_088407.1, forward strand.
CCTGACTAGGGCCCCTAGTGCACTACCTGACTAGGGCCCCCAGTGGACTACCTGACTAGGGCCCCTAGTGGACTACCTGACTAGGGCCCCTAGTGGACTACCTGACTAGGGCCCCTAGTGCACTACCTGACTAGGGCCCCTAGTGGACTACCTGACTAGGGCCCCTAGTGGACTACCTGACTAGGGCCCCTAGTGGACTACCTGACTAGGGCCCCTAGTGGACTACCTGACTAGGGCCCCTAGTGGACTACCTGACTAGGTTCTCTAGTGGACTACCTGACTAGGGCCCCTAGTGGAGTACCTGACTAGGGCCCCTAGTGGACTACCTGACTAGGGCCCCTAGTGCACTACCTGGGCAGGGAGATAACGAAACAAGTCTCTTTTCTTTTTGGGGGGACTCACCGACAGCTTGCTCATTAATTTCCCTGGAGATGAGAAACATGTGTGTGTGTGTGTGTGTGTGTGTGTGTGTGTGTGTGTGTGTGTGTGTGTGTGTGTGTGTGTGTGTGTGTGTGTGTGTGTGTGTGTGTAATGACGAATTCTTTCCCCCAAAAATCACAACACTCCGATCCAGTTTGTCGGTGGGATGAGAGCTGTGTCTGATTAACACAGTCTGGTAGCAGAGGGCAGCGGTTGCCTGCTTTACCAGAACCTCTTAGCCACATCTGAAAGACATTTACTGAGCTCTGTTTTGTTTTTTAAAGAGTGACAAAATGATAGAGAACATTAAATCCAGGGTTGCTTTTTCCCATGGGCCCTGAGTTGAATGGATGCTTGGGCAATTCACACACACAGCAATGCAAACCACGAGTCGGTTGGCTCATGCTGGCTTTTAAGAATATGCAGCAGGATGGTTTATAATGAACCATGCACAACACACACACACACACACACACACACACACACACACACACACACACACACACACACAGCAATGAAAACAAACAGGAAACCAAAGCATGCCTCTATAAAATGGTTGTTTGTCAAAAACAATATATCTGAGTGTCGTATTACTGTGTGTTAGTTAAACATGAAACAGCCTGTTGGTGACAATAGGACAGCAAGGCTGCATTGTCTTCATAGACACTGACATGACCTGTCCCCTTTCCTTCTATGCATTCGGTATTGGCTTTACCTATAGTCCGTCACATACAGAATATACACAGCTCTCTGTCTCTCTCGCTGTTGATTCCCTCGCGTTCTCTCTCACTCTGTCTCTCTCACTCTGTCTCTCTCGCTGTTGATTCCCTCGCGTTCTCTCTCACTCTGTCTCTCTCGCTCTGTCTCTCTCACTGTTGATTCCCTCGCGTTCTCTCTCACTCTGTCTCTCTCGCTCTGTCTCTCTCACTGTTGATTCCCTCGCGTTCTCTCTCGCTCTGTCTCTCTCACTCTGTCTCTCTCACTGTTGATTCCCTCGCGTTCTCTCTCACTCTGTCTCTCTCGCTCTGTCTCTCTCACTGTTGATTCCCTCGTGTTCTCTCTCACTCTGTCTCTCTCACTCTGTCTCTCTCGCTGTTGATTCCCTCATGTTCTCTCTCACTCTGTCTCTCTCGCTGTTGATTCCCTCGCGTTCTCTCTCGCTCTGTCTCTCTCACTCTGTCTCTCTCGCTGTTGATTCCCTCGCGTTCTCTCTCGCTCTGTCTCTCTCACTCTGTCTCTCTCACTCTGTCTCTCTCGCTCTGTCTCTCTGTCTCTCTCACTCTGTCTCTCTCACTCTGTCTCTCTCGCTCTGTCTCTCTCACTCTGTCTCTCTCACTCTGTCTCTCTCGCTCTGTCTCTCTCACTCTGTCTCTCTCACTCTGTCTCTCTCGCTGTCGATTCCCTCGCGTTCTCTCTCGCTCTGTCTCTCTCGCTCTGTCTCTCTCGCTCTGTCTCTCTCGCTCTGTCTCTCTCGCTCTGTCTCTCTCGCTGTTGATTCCCTCGCGTTCTCTCTCGCTCTGTCTCTCTCGCTCTGTCTCTCTCGCTGTCGATTCCCTCGCGTTCTCTCTCGCTCTGTCTCTCTCGCTCTGTCTCTCTCGCTCTGTCTCTCTCACTCTGTCTCTCTCGCTCTGTCTCTCTCGCTCTGTCTCTCTCACTCTGTCTCTCTCACTGTTGATTCCCTCGCGTTCTCTCTCGCTCTGTCTCTCTCACTGTTGATTCCCTCATGTTCTCTCGCGCTCTGTCTCTCTCACTGTTGATTCCCTCGCGTTCTCTCGCGCTCTGTCTCTCTCACTGTTGATTCTCTCGCTCTGTCTCTCTCACTGTTGATTCGCTCTGTCTCTCTCACTGTTGATTCCCTCGCGTTCTCTCTCGCTCTGTCTCTCTCACTGTTGATTCCCTCGCGTTCTCTCGCGCTCTGTCTCTCTCGCTGTTGATTCCCTCGCGTTCTCTCTCACTCTGTCTCTCTCGCTCTGTCTCTCTCACTCTGTCTCTCTCACTGTTGATTCCCTCGCGTTCTCTCTCGCTCTGTCTCTCTCACTCTGTCTCTCTCGCTCTGTCTCTCTCGCTCTGTCTCTCTCACTCTGTCTCTCTCACTGTTGATTCCCTCGCGTTCTCTCGCGCTCTGTCTCTCTCACTGTTGATTCCCTCATGTTCTCTCTCGCTCTGTCTCTCTCACTGTTGATTCCCTCGCGTTCTCTCTCGCTCTGTCTCTCTCACTGTTGATTCCCTCATGTTCTCTCGCGCTCTGTCTCTCTCACTGTTGATTCCCTCGCGTTCTCTCGCGCTCTGTCTCTCTCACTGTTGATTCCCTCGCGTTCTCTCGCGCTCTGTCTCTCTCACTGTTGATTCCCTCGCGTTCTCTCTCGCTCTGTCTCTCTCACTGTTGATTCCCTCGCGTTCTCTCGCGCTCTGTCTCTCTCGCTGTTGATTCCCTCGCGTTCTCTCTCGCTCTGTCTCTCTCGCTGTTGATTCCCTCATGTTCTCTCTCGCTCTGTCTCTCTCGCTGTTGATTCCCTCATGTTCTCTCTCGCTCTGTCTCTCTCGCTCTGTCTCTCTCGCTCTGTCTCTCTCGCTGTTGATTCCCTCATGTTCTCTCTCGCTCTGTCTCTCTCGCTGTTGATTCCCTCATGTTCTCTCTCGCTCTGTCTCTCTCGCTCTGTCTCTCTCGCTCTGTCTCTCTCGCTGTTGATTCCCTCATGTTCTCTCTCGCTCTGTCTCTCTCGCTGTTGATTCCCTCATGTTCTCTCTCGCTCTGTCTCTCGCGCTCTGTCTCTCTCACTGTTGATTCCCTCGCGCTCTGTCTCTCTCGCTGTTGATTCCCTCGCGTTCTCTCTCGCTCTGTCTCTCTCGCTGTTGATTCCCTCATGTTCTCTCTCACTCTGTCTCTCTCGCTCTGTCTCTCTCACTGTTGATTCCCTCGTGTTCTCTCTCGCTCTGTCTCTCTCGCTGTTGATTCCCTCATGTTCTCTCTCACTCTGTCTCTCTCGCTGTTGATTCCCTCATGTTCTCTCTCACTCTGTCTCTCTCGCTGTTGATTCCCTCGCGTTCTCTCTCGCTCTGTCTCTCGCGCTCTGTCTCTCTCACTGTTGATTCCCTCGCGTTCTCTCTCGCTCTGTCTCTCTCACTGTTGATTCCCTCATGTTCTCTCGCGCTCTGTCTCTCTCTCTCAATTTTTTTTCTCTCAATTCAATTCAAAAAGGGCTTTATTGACATGGGAAACATATTGTTTACAAATTGCCAAAGCAAGTAAAATGATAATAAACAAAAGTGATGTAAACAACAACAAAATATTACTCACAAAAGTAAAAAATAATAATATATAGAGACATTTTAAATGTCATATTATGTCTATATACAGTGTTGTAATGATGTGCAAATAGTTAAAGTACAAAAGGGAAAATAAATAAATATGAGTTGTATTTACAATGGTGTTTGTTCTTCACTGGTTGACCTTTTCTTGTGGCAACAGGTCACAAATCTTGCTGCTGTGATGGCATACTGTGGAATTTCACCCAGTAGAAATGAGAGTTTATCAAAGTGCAATTTGTTTTCAAATTCTTTGTGGATCTGTGTAATCTGAGAGAAATATGTATCTCTAATATGGTTATACATTTGACAGGAGGTTAGGAAGTGCAGCTCATTTTCTACCTCATGTTGTGGGCAGTGAGCACATAGCCTGTCTTCTCTTGAGAGCCATGTGTGCCTACGGCAGCCTTTCTCAATAGCAAGGCTATGCTCAGTGAGTCTGTACATAGTCAAAGCTTTCCTTAAGTTTGGGTCAATCCCAGTGGTCAGGTATTCTGCCACTGTGTTCTCTCTGTTTAGGGCCAAATAGAATTCTAGTTTGCAGGTATTCTGCCACTGTGTTCTCTCTGTTTAGGGCCAAATATAATTCTAGTTTGCAGGTATTCTGCCACTGTGTTCTCTCTGTTTAGGGCCACATAGAATTCTAGTTTGCAGGTATTCTGCCACTGTGTTCTCTCTGTTTAGGGCCAAATAGAATTCTAGTTTGCAGGTATTCTGCCACTGTGTTCTCTCTGTTTAGGGCCACATAGAATTCTAGTTTGCAGGTATTCTGCCACTGTGTTCTCTCTCATGTGGTTATACATTCTGAATTGTAACAGCAAAGACGTCAGGTCCTGAAACATGATATTCAAGACAACAAAGACCAAGGTTGTGAAGGTTGATTATTCATTGGTTGGAGAAGAGTAGCATCACTATGTTGTTATGGAAATACTCTCCCTATCATCATGTTGTTATGGAAAGGAGCTGTGATACATTGGTCTATTTACCTATTCTGTTTCCTCATTTGCATATCTGCTCTTCCTGAGGAAGTACATCATTGATGCGTTTTGCATTTTGATAAAACCCCTGAGTCTGGGAAACTACCGCAAGCACACACACAGACACACAGACACACAGACACACACACAGACAGACAGACACACAGACACACACACACACAGACACACAGACACACACACAGACAGACAGACACACAGACACACAGACACACACACACACACACACACACAGACACACAGACAGACAGACAGACGCACACACACACACACACACCCTCAGTGTAGATCGACAACCTGACAACATAATGTGTTGCATATAGATTAAAATGATCTTCAAACCTGGCCCAACAGTGTCCACATTATGTCTCTCTCATTCCTTCTGTCTTTCTGTTTCTTTCTGTCTCTTTTCTCTCTCTCTCCCGCTCCTTCTCTCTCTCTCTCCCACTCTCTCTCTCTCTCTCTCTTTCTCTCTTTCTCTCTCCCTCTCTCTTTCTTTCTCCCTCTCTCTCCCGCTCCTTCTCTTTCTCTCGCTCTCTCCCCATCTCTATCCCGCTCTCTCCCTCTCTCTCTCTTTCTCTCTTTCTCTGTCTCCCTCTCTCTCTCTCGTTCTTTCTCTCGCTCTCGCTCTCTTTCTGTCTCTGTCTCTGTCTCTGTCTCTGTCTCTCTCTCTCTGTCTCTGTCTCTGTCTCTGTCTCTGTCTCTGTCTCTCTCTCTCTCTCTCTCTCTCTCTCTCTCCCTCTCTCTCTTCCTCCCTCCAAACCCCTGACAATACAAGCATACATGGATCAACATTACATTCAGACAAGTGAACTCACACACACACACACACAGACACAGAGACACACACCAGACACACACACACACACACACACACACACACACACACACACACACACACACACACACACACACACACACACACACACACACAGACACACACAGAGACACACACCCTAACAGGCCTCCCTCCTCTTATCTAAACTAGGCTAACAGGAGGCTAACCCTCCTGGCCAGATGGCAGATGTATCACTGACTGTCTACACTTAACGTCACTGATAACACACTGTGGGGGGTCCTGTGATTGCTGTTTTGTATGGACACAGAGAGAATACATGTTTAGATAAATGATAGTTTCTGTGTGTTTTGACTTTGTGTGTGTTGTGAGTCATGATTTAATTGTGCGTATATGTGAACGTATCTATGATTCATTTGACCCAGTTTTTTCCTCCCTCCGACCCTCAATCCCTCCCCCGTCCCTCAATCCCTCCTCCCTTCCCTCAACTCCTCCTCCTGTCCCTCAATCCCTCCTCCGGTCCCTAAATCCCTCCTCCCTCCCCTCAATTCCTCCTCCTGTCCCTCAATCCCTCCTCCCCTCAAACCCTCCTCCCCTCCCTAAATCCCTCCTCCCCTCCCTAAATCCCTCCTCCCTTCCCTCATTCCCTCCTCCCCTCCCTAAATCCCTCCTCCCTTCCCTCATTCCCTCCTCCCTTCCCTCAATCCCTCCTCCCTTCCCTCAATCCCTCCTCCTGTCCCTCAATCCCTCCCCCCTCCTCAATCCCTCCCCCAGTCCCTCAAGCCCTCCTCCCTTCCCTCAATCCCTCCTCCCTTCCCTCAATCCCTCCTCCCGACCCTCAATCCTTCCTCCAGTCCCTCAATCCCTTTCCCCTCCCTCAATCCCTTTTCCCTTCCCTCAAACCCTCCTCCCTTCCCTCCCCTTTGTTGTTTACAGGGAATCTGAAGAATGTGGTTTAAGAGCGGCGTCTCGGTCTCATGTTTCCAATCAGGTCCTCCTGGGGTAATGAACACACACAGACATCGGGCCAGGCTAATGAAGTCAGTATGTTGGAGCTGTGTGTGTGTGTGGAGAGGAGAGATGTTGGAAAACAATGTTTCCAGGGGGATGTTTTAATGTGGGGGACTGACGAAGGTAGGGTGCTAATGTTGCCTGTTTGCTGGTCTGTTTCTCTTTCAGTCTGTGATCTTTTTTAAAACTTTGGGGAGGTGGGTTGGGCTAGACTGGGTCCAGACTGAGATTCTGGCTCCGTAAAATGGCTTCCAGAGCCCGTATTCACAAAGCGGATCAGCGTAAGAGTTTTGCCTTTCAGATCATAATGAATTCTGATTAAGATGTTCCAGAATCTGAACTAAACTTTTAGTTCCATAGTTTGGGGGGGTTATATTACACTGGGGCGGCAGGGTAGCCTAGTGGTTAGAGCGTAGAGGCGGCAGGGTAGCCTAGTGGTTAGAGCGTAGAGGCGGCAGGGTAGCCTAGTGGTTAGAGCGTAGAGGCGGCAGGGTAGCCTAGTGGTTAGAGCGTAGAGGCGGCAGGGTAGCCTAGTGGTTAGAGCGTAGAGGCGGCAGGGTAGCCTAGTGGTTAGAGCGTAGAGGCGGCAGGGTAGCCTAGTGGTTAGAGCGTAGAGGCGGCAGGGTAGCCTAGTGGTTAGAGCGTAGAGGCGGCAGGGTAGCCTAGTGGTTAGAGCGTAGAGGCGGCAGGGTAGCCTAGTGGTTAGAGCGTAGAGGCGGCAGGGTAGCCTAGTGGTTAGAGCGTAGAGGCGGCAGGGTAGCCTAGTGGTTAGAGCGTAGAGGCGGCAGGGTAGCCTAGTGGTTAGAGCGTTGGACTAGTAAGGTTGCAAGTTCAAACCCCCGAGCTGACAAGGTACAAATCTGTTGTTCTGCCCTGAACAGGCAGTTAACCCACTGTTCCTAGGCCGTCATTGAAAATAAGAATTTGTTCTTAACTGACTTGCCTGGTTAAATAAAGGTAAAATATATATTTTTAAAGATGTACAGAGAAAATGGGGTTGACAGAGAAGGCTGCCGTGCTTCTAGCTCTTAGGAAACTTTGCAGTATTTCGTTTTTTTAATGTATTATTTCTTACATTATTAGGCCAGGAAAAAAAATGTGTACAAGCATTTTGTTACACCCGCAATAACATCTGCTAAACACGTGCATGTGACCAATGAAATTTGGTTTGATTTGATTTGATATAAAGGCCTGGGAAACATGTAGGGTGGGGATATGTTGCATATTATTTGTGTTAAACGGGTAAAGCAGACATGATGGGGGCTAGTGTTACCCCACTGGGTTTTTCCCCAGCACTACACAGCTGATTGATATAACTCATCAAACTTTGATTATTTGAATCAGCTGTGTAGTGCTGGGGCAAAAACCAAAACTTGCAACCAGGAGGGGCCCAAGGACCGAGTCTGAAAAACCCTGCTCTATGGTAACATGTTAACACCCCCTGGATAGATACAAAACATACTAGATCTTGGTGAGTGTTTCACAAAAATATAAAGATCATCCTCAGCATAAATATCATCCTCATCATAAATATCATCCTCATCATAAAGATCATCCCCATATTAAAGATCATCCTCAGCATAAAGATCATCCTCCACATAAAGATCATCCCCATATTAAAGATCATCCTCCACATAAAGATCATCCCCATATTAAAGATCATCCTCATCATAAAGATCATCCTCAGCATAAAGATCATCCTCACCATAAAGATCATCCTCACCATAAAGATCATCCTCACCATAAAGATCATCCTCAGCATAAAGATCATCCTCAGCATAAAGATCATCCTCAGAGTTAAAGATCATCCTCAGCATAAAGATCATCCCCATATTAAAGATCATCCTCAGCACAAAAGATCATCCCCATATTAAAGATCATCATAAAGATCATCCTCAGCATAAAGATCATCCTCACCATAAAGATCATCCTCACCATAAAGATCATCCTCACCATAAAGATCATAGCATAAAGATCATCCTCATCATAAAGATCATCCTCATCATAAAGATCATCCTCAGCACAAAGATCATCCTCATCATAAAGATCATCCTCACCATAAAGATCATCCCCATATTAAAGATCATCCTCAACATAAAGATCATCCTCAGCATAAAGATCATCCCCATATTAAAGATCATCCTCATCATAAAGATCATCCTCAGCATAAAGATCATCCTCAGCACAAAGATCATCCTCCACATAAAGATCATCCCCATATTAAAGATCATCCTCAGCATAAAGATCATCCTCCACATAAAGATCATCCCCATATTAAAGATCATCCTCATCATAAAAATCATCCTCACCATAAAGATCATCCTCACCATAAAGATCATCCTCACCATAAAGATCATCCTCAGCATAAAGATCATCCCCATATTAAAGATCATCCTCAGAGTTAAAGATCATCCCCATATTAAAGATCATCCTCATCATAAAGATCATCCTCATCATAAAGATCATCCTCAGAGTTAAAGATCATCCTCAGCATAAAGATCATCCTCAGCATAAAGATCATCCTCATCATAAAGTTCATCCTCATCATAAAGATCATCCTCAGAGTTAAAGATCATCCTCATCATAAAGATCATCCTCATCATAAAGATCATCCTCATCATAAAGATCATCCTCAGAGTTAAAGATCATCCTCAGCATAAAGATCATCCTCAGCATAAAGATCATCCTCATCATAAAGATCATCCTCAGAGTTAAAGATCATCCTCACCATAAAGATCATCCTCAGCATAAAGATCATCCTCATCATAAAGATCATCCTCAGAGTTAAAGATCATCCTCACCATAAAGATCATCCTCATCATAAAGATCATCCTCAGAGTTAAAGATCATCCTCAGAGTTAAAGATCATCCTCAGAGTTAAAGATCATCCTCAGAGTTAAAGATCATCCCCAGCATAAAGATCATCCTCAGCATAAAGATCATCCTCAGAGTTAAAGATCATCCTCAGCATAAAGATCATCCTCAGCATAAAGATCATCCTCAGAGTTAAAGATCATCCTCAGAGTTAAAGATCATCCTCAGCATAAAGATCATCCTCAGAGTTAAAGATCATCCCTATATTAAAGATCATCCTCAGCATAAAGATCATCCTCAGCATAAAGATCGTCCTCAGCATAAAGATCATCCTCAGAGTTAAAGATCATCCTCAGCATAAAGATCATCCTCAGAGTTAAAGATCATCCCCATATTAAAAATCATCCTCAGCATAAAGATCATCCTCGGCATAAAGATCATCCTCAGAGTTAAAGATCATCCCCATATTAAAGATCATCCTCAGCATAAAGATCATCCTCAGAGTTAAAGATCATCCTCAGAGTTAAAGATCATCCTCAGCATAAAGATCATCCTCAGTCCATACATAGCAGGGGTATCAAACTAATGTGATTCTACTAACTGAGCTACAAATCTGTGCACTACTTTAGACCAGAGCCCTATGGGTAGTGCACTACTTTAGACCAGAGCCCTATGGGTAGTGCACTACTTTAGACCAGAGCCCTATGGGTAGTGCACTACTTTAGACCAGAGCCCTATGGGTAGTGCACTACTTTAGACCAGAGCCCTATGGGTAGTGCACTACTTTAGACCAGAGCCCTATGGGTAGTGCACTACTTTAGACCAGAACCCTATGGGTAGTGTACTACTTTAGACCAGAGCCCTATGGGTAGTGCACTACTTTAGACCAGAACCCTATGGGTAGTGTACTACTTTAGACCAGAGCCCTATGGGTAGTGCACTACTTTAGACCAGAGCCCTATGGGTAGTGCACTACTTTAGACCAGAGCCCTATGGGTAGTGCACTACTTTAGACCAGAACCCTATGGGTAGTGTACTACTTTAGACCAGAGCCCTATGGGTAGTGCACTACTTTAGACCAGAACCCTATGGGTAGTGTACTACTTTAGACCAGAGCCCTATGGGTAGTGCACTACTTTAGACCAGAACCCTATGGGTAGTGTACTACTTTAGACCAGAACCCTATGGGTAGTGCACTACTTTAGACCAGAGCCCTATGGGTAGTGTACTACTTTAGACCAGAGCCCTATGGGTAGTGCACTACTTTAGACCAAGAGCCCTATGGGTAGTGCACTACTTTAGACCAGAACCCTATGGGTAGTGTACTACTTTAGACCAGAGCCCTATGGGTAGTGCACTACTTTAGACCAGAGCCCTATGGGTAGTGCACTACTTTAGACCAGAACCCTATGGGTAGTGTACTACTTTAGACCAGAGCCCTATGGGTAGTGCACTACTTTAGACCAGAGCCCTATGGGTAGTGCACTACTTTAGACCAGAACCCTATGGGTAGTGCACTACTTTAGACCAGAGCCCTATGGGTAGTGTACTACTTTAGACCAGAGCCCTATGGGTAGTGCACTACTTTAGACCAGAACCCTATGGGTAGTGTACTACTTTAGACCAGAGCCCTATGGGTAGTGCACTACTTTAGACCAGAACCCTATGGGTAGTGTACTACTTTAGACCAGAGCCCTATGGGTAGTGCACTACTTTAGACCAGAGCCCTATGGGTAGTGCACTACTTTAGACCAGAGCCATATGGGTAGTGTACTACTTTAGACCAGAGCCCTATGGGTAGTGCACTAGAAAGGGAATAGGGTGCCATTTGAGATGTAGACTAGTAGTGGTGAATCAAAGTGGTTTCCATGTGTGCAACAGAAGTTGTAAAGTTCTGTCTGTGATCTTTATGGATTTAATTTAAACACCATGGCCAGGACACACACACACCCACTCACACTACGGATGCCATGGTCAGTCTTGTGGTTTCCCTCAGAGTGAATGTGAAACGAGGGAAAGTCATTAGTGTGTTTATGGGTGAATAGGAAAGACGGAACTGATTGAAACGCTCTCTCTCTTAAACGGCTGTTGCACAAAGAGCCTAGAAAATGAATGAACATGAGAGAAGAGTGTGGTTCCTTATTCCTCCCCCAAACACCCCTTAAGGAGACCAAAATAAGACAACTTCAGGGGGCCAGATTCACAAGATATTTTAGGAGAACCTTTTAAATAACTGTTTCCTTCATTTTTTTTCTATTTTTATCGAAACTTCTTGAGAACTTCTCAAATTTCTTCTTTTAGGAGAACCTTCTTAAAGCATAGTTAGCAATGTCTTGTGCCATGCCATCCAAAAAAACAAGTTCATCAACCCACTTCAATGAATATTTACTCTAAAGAAACTCTCAGAGCCTATATAACGTTTCCTCTCCTCCCCTGCCTGAAATCTAACTCCCATCTCTTTATGTTCTCCATTCATGCTGTTGAATAGCACACCTGCCTGCTCTGTCCCGTGTGGCGACTGGACTGACTCCGTCAGGACTTCCCAACGACATTTTATGCAAAACATCATGTTTCCCTCCAGTGTGGCATGGCATCATTATCTGAATAGGACATCAGTCGACGTTTTAGATCAATTATAAAATTAGATAAAAGTTGGGTACAATGTATATTATGTTATCAACTTATATTTGCTTAGGCTATACTTCTATGGGAGGCTTGCTAAAATGATCCCACAGTAGACTCTTTGAAAACGTTAAGGTGACGTTAATGTGCGCTTACTTCGGTCGTTCTGTGTGTTTACCCATTTTGCCTAGTTTTACATTACATTTACATTTAAGTCATTTAGCAGACGCTCTTATCCAGAGCGACTTACAAATTTTACGTTAGAGGGGAACTTGAAAACCGTTCATCTCATTTGCATACTGTTTTCCCACGGGGGAAGACTCCACGAACTTCCATACATCACGCTCGAGCCTCATCTACATGTTAACTGTCTTCGCGCGCCAACGGGACTAAAGACAGATGCTCGTGAGCCTTTAACTCAAACGGAATTAAGGCGCGTGGCGTTCTAAATTAATATTGGCTTCACCTGTTCTGTTCTTTTCTCTCTTTGACTATATTGAGACGTAGGTATATTGTTTAGAATTAATGAATGAAAATATGATATTTATTTAGGCTAAAACAGATGAAAAAACGCTGAGACGATAACCTCGAGGTTTGAGAAATGTTTAGGTCTCTATCTCCTATCGTTGTTTTATTTGAGCAAATCATTTGGAGTTATTTGACCTTTAGCCAGTTGTAACATATGACCTTTTAGATATGAAATAGGCCTACCCTAATGATGAGACGTTAGCATAACGGTCTCTCCAGGTGGGCTACGCAATAGGCTAAGGCCAATTGTATGTGCGCGGGTGCGTGCGTGCGTATTGGATCATATCCACACGGTTTTCTATTTGGTTCCTCCTGTGAACATTGTTTTTCTCGTGAAAATAAATCAACAGTTATTGTTTCAAGACCATTAAAGATTGTTGAGGCTGTGCGTTCTCTCATGAATGATAATCAGTGAGTTGTCTGTTTGGAGTAGAATAGAATAGACAATAATAGGATTTGATCTGTGATTGTAGAGAAAAGCGCTCGTTCTGAGAATAGAAAACATCTGCCTCCGTAGAGCGCTTTCATGACCGAAACTCCGGAAACTGTTTTTCTCCGATAGTGGAATGAACCGTTTATTGTGCGATAACCCTGGTGCGTCAGTCCTATTCCTCTATAATTCCACGCCGTGATTTAAATGCTGTCCCGCCACAAACGCGCCTCACTTTAGGGTCGTGTGTGTGAGAGAGAAAATAATACTTTATATTCAGTAACAACCACAGTGAGAGAACTATCCCGGAGTCGGACAGTCTGTTATTTCGCACAGAGCGAGGAGAGACGCAGCACGAGGACAATATTGACTCAAACGTTTACTTTGTGACTATAGCTCTCAACAGGAACCGGCGGATTCCTTACTAAATATAGACTACAACAATTGTCAAAGTTTTTGACAACAAACATTTACGGGTGTGGTGTTATCCTGCGTTCCGTTGGAGTTGATTTGTACATTTTGACTATTTTTTTTTTACCATTATTTGCCTTCCTCAAACGGACCTACAGCTACGTTTAAAGGTGGCTTTCTAAAGGGTATGTTTATTTTACATTTTTAATTGTTCCGTTAACATTTTATGGAAGTTATTCACAATAGTTTGATTTCACAGAGCAATAGGGGAAATTGTCAACTTATTTGCCAAATGCTACCAATAACTTTTCCCCTAAAATGTTTCGTTTAGCCCTTTTTGTGATTTGCCTCCCGGTTTGAACTGGTGAATGACATGCATTTTACGCACATCTTGGATGATTTCGTAACACAACTCCATAACATGAATCTCTAAAGTATGGCTTTTTAGTCAACTATTCAGCCTATTTTACCAAATGGGCATTTGGTCGAAAATGAGACTTTGTCAAAACGTTTGTTACTTTGACAAAGTGCTATTCTGTTGGCTGTAAATGTTTCTGTGCCGGTTTCTCCATCCCATAGCGTTGACTCAATTACTATAAAACAAGTGGCCATGCTCAGCCTCACCATATGGTCAAGGTGTGTGTGTATATTGAGCGATTCACGTTCTAATTGGCTCGACACGCATGGTAATTGTGTAATTGACACCGCTGTTGTTGGCTAGAAGCAGAGGGGTTCCGTGCTCATTTTCAGGTCCTGACCACGTCTGCAGAGAGGCGGATGTGATTAATGTAATCAAGTAACTTCTATTGTGATTGTTTGACATGGTGGGATTAGTTTATAGGCTAAATAAACCACCCATACGAGTTGAATAGCCTACCTTTGTCTGTCAACAAACAGTTTGTGATATTGGCACCAGGTTAAAATACTGTTTAGTGAACGAAACCTTCCACTTCATTAGGATTTGTTCAATACAAAACTCATTCTTCCTCCTTGAGGTAATCATTGATATGAGAAGGATGCATTTTAAAGTATTCGAATGCGGTCCATGGTCTCCTTTTTAAGGGAGAATGCATTTACAGTTTGACAGTTGCTTCCACACGATTTGAGACTCCGGCTACTTTTCTAGAGACTCGACACACACATGCAAAACGTCACACCTCTTGCAAAACCAAACACTAAATTCTAAACTATTTTGACTCTTCTCAAAATTGTGTTTTTGCATCAACTCCACACACACCAACAAATGTTTAGCTCTTATACACGCCAACTACACACGGACGTGACAAATGTAAAACACTCCTATTATCTTGTCTTTTGCATGTTCCGTGTGCAGTGGAGTCCACGGCAGTTTGTCATAGCACTCACACGTACATATATGCGCACAAACATATGCAGTATGTACACATTCAGTATATATGTACACTATAAACAGAAATGCAAGGGGAAAAATAAGATGTTTCTTTCACAACATTTTCATCCAGATTTCAGGATGAACACAAGACGACAAATACAGTAGAAGATAAATAAATAGGCTTGTCCTCGTCTTCATCCCCCTCTTCCTCTAACTCTCTCTCCTTTAATTGGCCTCCATTGTTGCCCAAACCAAGAAAGCCAACCTGAAGCCTATTTATAGTGCTCAAGCTCTGATTTTCTAAGTGAAGAAATCAGCTAGAAGTGTTTTTCACACGTCAGCACTGGGTGTCGGTAATCGGTAAAATGAGTGTGGCATTTTGAACGGCAGTGTTTTCCAAAAGAAACACGAGACCTGTTCGTTTTGAATGATGTCTGAACTGTGTTTAGTGTTTTGCAAAAAGTTTTTGTTTTTACAATTTGGAAACAGTGTACAGCAGATAATGTGCTTGTTCCACTGGATGTCATAAGGTGAAAGCACCAATTTGTAAGTCGCTCTGGATAAGAGCGTCTGCTAAATGACTTAAATGAAATGTAAATGTTGTAGTTTTGGTCTGAAAATGAGGTTAATGAGGTTTCACTGAGTGCCTCAACTACCACTTTTAGTGTGTGAGAGTGAGATTCTCGACTACCACTTTTAGAGTGAGATCGTAAAAACCTGTAACTATAATAGTCTCCTTTCTATGATGCATATGAAGAAAGGAAGAGGGATGTACTTGAACGCAGCCCCTTCATAAGGATGCATTGACAGTTTTTAAATCGGGGCCTAACGTCTCTCCTTCCTAAGGATACATTTTAATAACCATATTTGAACGGGGCCTAACGTCTCTCCTTCCTAAGGATACATTTTAATAACCATATTTGAACGGGGCCTAACGTCTCTCCTTCCTAAGGATACATTTTAATAACCATATTTGAACAGGGCCTAATGTCTCTCCTTCCTAAGGATACATTTTAATAACCATATTTGAACAGTGCCTAACGTCTCTCCTTCCTAAGGATACATTTGAACAGTATTTCAGTCTGCAGTCCTGACAGTAATCAGCCAATGAATAATGAACACAAAGGACTGAAGAACACACGCAGCGATAAATGTTCAACAGCTGTCAATGGCAGGGCTCATGAGATGCTGGTTTGTTGTCGGTCCAGTGTAGCTGCATGCCTGCCTTTAACAATTACCCTCTCCATAAATATGGGCTGGGGCAGGAAGGGGGTCAGGAGTGTGTCGGGAAGGGGTCTGCAGTGGGATCAGCACACACACATATATTAATATGTATATATATATGTATATATGTGTGTGTATATATATATATATATGTGTGTATTAATATATGTGTATATATATATATATGTATATTAATATGTGTATATTAATATGTGTATATATATATATATGTATATATTAATATGTGTATATATGTATATTAATATGTGTATGTATTCTATCATGTGACTCAGTCCTCAAAAGTCCTGTTTTCTTTAACCCTTATTATGAAACGCCAGTCAGTCCCCTCTGAGCCTCTATGGTACTTTAGTGTGTATCCAAAATGGCACCATACTCCCTATATAGTGCACTACTTTTGACTGACTTTCATTAGAGGTCAGGGGCAGTGGTTCTGGTCAAAAGGAGGGCACTATATAGGGAATAAGGTGCCATCTCTCCGTGCTGTGACCCACCTAAAGATTGTTTTCTTGTGCCCCCCCCACCCCAAATTTAAATGAGACTATTTTTTTTTTAGCCAGGCAGGGCCATGTCTCCAGTCTCAATCTGCGATTTGGAATAGTGGTGACCTAGTGAAGCAGGTGACTTTAAAGCCAAGCAGGCTTATCACTCTAATCTAAACACTATGATGTCATAATATGTTAACAGAATAATCCTGTATGTTTTCCAGTACTCCCTGTCATCTCTTCCGCCTTATGTGGCGGTGTGTCCCCGTTTGATGATGTCATCGTAACACCGTTTCTTCCTCCTTCTCAGGTGTCCCCAGGTGATGACCACACTGTTTTCCAGCCCAGCCCACGTCGTCATGAAGGACCGCGAGCCTCCGCCATCCTCCCTCACCCTGCTCCACTACCCTGGGATGACGGTCACCGCCAAGACCCCCGGGGATGACCCCTTTCCCTCCTCCACCTCTCCATCCCTCTCCAAACCACAGCCCTTCTGCCTGCAGACCCTCCAGACCAGCCCTCACCTCCTCGCCAGCATGCAGCTCCAGAAACTCAACTCCCACTACCAGAGTCTGGCTGGAGGCAGTGGTGCCTCAGGGCTCAACTCAGGGCCTCAGAGGGGGTTTGGGGGCTCCACGGTGGGCTCGGCTGGGCAGCTGGTCGGGGGTACCCCTGGAGGTGGCGGAGGTGGGAACCAGAGTTGTGGATCTGGCGGGATCATAGATTCTGACCCAGTGGATGAAGAGGTTCTGATGTCATTGGTCATAGAGCTGGGGTTGGACCGGGCCAATGAGCTGCCTGAACTCTGGCTGGGACAGAATGAGTTTGACTTTATAGCGGACGTACCTGCTGGATGTTGACCGGATAGAGAGATGGAAGGAGGGGATCTGTGCTCTCTTTCATTCTTCTGTTAGTCTCTTGTTTGGATGGACACAGACTCCGACGTCCCTGCCGCGTACTAACCTAAACACATAGAAAGAGAAACTGTCCTTTTGTTTTTTTTGGGGGGTCAACCTCAGTTTTTCTTTGAAAGAAAAATGATGACCACAAACGGACCCAAAGAGAGCATGCGCTCTTGTTTTTTTCCCCTCTGTACCACCCTCTCATTTCCTCTCTCAGAAGGACAGAGTGAGGACACGGGGCTGGGGTTTCGTCTTGTGTTTTTCTGTGAGTCTGTGTGTGTCAGAGAGGATGTCGACTTCAGGGGGAACTTG
This sequence comes from Oncorhynchus nerka, assembly GCF_034236695.1. Lineage (NCBI taxonomy): Eukaryota > Metazoa > Chordata > Actinopteri > Salmoniformes > Salmonidae > Oncorhynchus > Oncorhynchus nerka. The sequence goes on from NC_088407.1 coordinate 15,096,806, forward strand.
TGTTTACCTTCATTTATTCCTCGGCGCAAAAGGACCCTGAAGCGGCGTTAAGGGTTGTGAACATCCAACGGTTCAACAGAAACCAAGAGGGTCCTGTGGGTTTTGTCCCCTATCTATATTTAACAGTAGGGAAAACACTGAGGGATAGAAGAGCCTGGGGCCTGTCTCGTTGTACCTCCCATGGGCCTCCTGCACACGTTCACACACACTGACTGAAGGATGGGTGGTATTATGTTCCCTTAATGCAGCTGTGAAACAGGCACTTGTTCAGTTACCCCAGCGTTCAGGGGGTTTGATGCGACGCTAGGGTGAGAGAATGAGCGAGAGAGATGAGTGAGTGTACCTGTGTGTGAGAGGTTGTATGAGACAGACATGACAGGAGGCCTGTGTAGTCTCCATGGTATTGTCTGTATCTAAATATGTTATTGAGTCTCAAAGTCAGTGGTCTTCATGTAACTCTGTAGGAGGAACGACTCAGTTTCACCCTCCTGTCTTGTTTCTGCCCGATCTCCCCGTCTCGCTTTCCCTCTCTGTATGTATTGTAAGTCTCTTGCCCTATGGATATCTTGCCCTATGTCAAATGGATGATTTCTGAAGAAGCAAAGAGAGCTATGAGTCTCTCGCTTTCCCTTCTGTCTTTCTCTCTCCTGTGCTCTGAGCCAAGACACTCCGTCACTACCTACTCTGCTATGTTACTGTAAAAGTAAATGCGTACGTCCCAACTGGCACCCTATTCCCTATATAGTGCACGTATGGCCAGAGCCCTATGGGTCCTGGTCTAAAGTAGTGCACTATAAAGGGAATCGGGTGCCATTTGACTGTTCCAATCTATTAGTTAATGAGGCTGTAGGATACTGTTAAAGATGGCTGCCTTGTTTGTTTTTCTGGGGTGGAATGGGAGCGCTGAAGACTACCTAATGACAAACTGATTATTGAGTCATTAACTGATTTACTTACAGTACCTACATTGTGAAAGAGATGTATTTTTATGTCTTGTGCAACTCATTTTTTAAGACAGAAAAAATTGACGAAAGTTTTTCAATTGACTAAGTTCCCAGGTTTCAGTGAATAGAGTCCTAAAGCCTGAATCACATTGCATCAACACGACGTGAAAGACCACGTTTTAACACCCAGGAAATTGAAGATAACTACTGGGATATACCAACTTGTAATTTTGGCGCAAGAACATTTACTTTGATTTAGTTTTTGTTCGTTTTGCTTATTACATTTCACATATTTGTGTGACTTATTTTGTTTTAGGGTGAGAAACATCTTGCTATTGACTTTGTAAAAGAAACAAATATCAGATAGTAATGAATCACCTGTCTAGTAGATACTGTACTGATTGTATGATCCTTAATTTCTTAAATTCACACCTTTTCAAGTGAAGGCTTTCTTTTGTTTAAGAGGTGGACCTAATTTCTTTATTTGTCTCATCTTTGACTTTTGTTTTGCAATTTAAATGACGGAACGAATATATCCGAGGTTGATTTTATTTTTTTGCATCTCATTTGTATTTCTATGTAAATTACTAGATCATATTTAAATGGTTGTATTTTTGTTCTCTGCATGTTTGGGAAAATAAAGAATACCGAACTGAATATTCTCTCCGTTTCTCATTAGTACTATAGTCTACCATTTAGATTTTTACACAACTTAGTTCACTATCTGTACACAAACTCATGATACTGTAGTTGAGAACAGTTCACACATGAATGAAAAATGGTTGGTCATAACGTTCTTATAAAATGTCGCCCTCTAGCGTCAACTTTTTCAAAATGCCTCAAAGTTCACTGGTGGAGTCCAAGAGCAAGACTGTAGGCCTACAACAGTCAGCATGTGTAACGGCGAAACACTGCAGATAAAGGTGATTTGAAACTGCATACCTTTTTAAAGAAACGAGGACCATCATATGAAAACAAATTGATTCAACAGACTGTGGTGTGTGTGTATGTGTATATATATTATACACACTGTTGCAGGTTTACTGAGGACCAGGGGTCAGACGGGCATAATATACCAGCTTCGCGTAGAAGTATATGACTTGTAACAGACTGAATTGAGTAGACAGAATTGAAAGCATAGGAACGCAAGCTGCAGAACAGGACGTCACTGGTGACGTTCGGCATGGGAACACCCGGAATAACGGCTTGATTATCTTGCACCGCACAAACAGAAGGGCTCTGTCCTGCGCGTTGGTATTTCCTGACAGAGATAGCGGGAGGAAATCAGAGAGGCTCAGGGAATAGAATAGAAAAAACAGGCTACACAACATATCAAAAAGTATGTGTTTACTACCGATGAAGACATTTAGGCAAGACTTTAAGAATCAAGATAATATTACGAAAAGAAGTTCAACTGTGTTTTGGCCTATTATAGATTGAGACGGATTGAATTTGATATATAACATATTTACAATCATAAGAATCACAATGAGAGCCATATAATGTATGGGTACCATATATTACAATACAAACACTGACTTACGTAGCTGCTACAATAATATAAAAATCGATACTGTATTTCTCGAGGTAGTCACCTCATACAAGGACTTGGGAGTTTGGCTAGACGATACTGTCCTTCTCTCAGCACATATCAAAGCTGAGGGCTAAAGTTAAATCTAGACTTGATTTCCTCTATTGTAATTGCTCCTCTCACCCCAGCTGTCAAACTAACCCTGATTCAGATGACCATCCTACCCATGCTAGATTACGGAGACATAATTTATAGATCGGCAGGTAAGGGTGCTCTCGAGTGGCTAAATGTTCTTTACCATTTGGCCATCAGATTTGCCACGATGCTCCGTATAGGACACATCACTGCACTCTACTCTCCTCTGTAAACTGGTCATCTCTGTATACCCGTAACAAGACCCACTGGTTGATGCTTATTTATAAAACGCTCTTAGTCCTCACTCCCCCCTATCTGAGATACCTACTGCAGCCCTCATCCTCCACATACAACACCCATTCTGCCAGTCACATTCTGTTAAAGGTCCCGAAACCACACACATCCCTGGGTTGCTCTTCTTTTCAGTTCTCTGGAGCTAGTGACTGGAACGAGCTGCAACAAACACTCAAACTGGACAGTTTTATCTCAATCTCTTCATTCAAAGACTCAATCATGGACACTCTTACTGACAGTTGTGGCTGCTTTGTGTGATTGTTGTCTCTACGTTCTCTACCTTCTTGCCCTTTGTGCTGTTGTCTGTGCCCAATAATGTTTGTACCATGTTGTGTTGCTACCATGCTGTGTTGTCATGTGTTGCTGCCTTGCTATGTTGTTGTCTTAGGTCTCTCTTTATGTAGTGTTGTGTTGTCTCTCTTGTCATGATGTGTGTTTTGTCCTATATTGATATTTATTTTAAATCCCAGCCCCCATCCCTGCAGGAGGCCTTATATGCCTTTCAGTAGGCCATCATTGTAAATAAGAATTTGTTATTTTTAAATGTTTTAAATTGAACCTTTATTTAACTAGGTAAGTCAGTTAATTAATAACAAATTCTTATTTACAATGATGGCCTACCGAGGAACAGTGCCTTGTTCAGGGGCAGAACGACAGCATTTTACATTGTTAGCTCGGGATTCGATCCAGCAACCTTTCTTAACTGGTTTACCAAGTTAAATAAAGGTTAAATAAAATAAATTTCTGACACGTTATAGGAACATCCAGTCGCAGTTATTCTCCTCGACACTAGAGAGCGGACCAAATAAATTATGCTCGGTTTGTCCCTCATCATGCACTGTACTCTGTCTTATTTTGCAAGGACTCGAAGTGGGAGGTCCTTTTCCTCGCAGACTCCAACATGGTGAGCCGTATTTCTTTATGATTTTCTCCCGAATCATCATCAAACATCACTTTTTCTGAAAATAATATTGCACATATAACTGCGATTGTATGAAAATATATACTTTGTACAATGGTTAGTCCCTGTATTTAAATAGTAAGTTATGTCTGAGTCTCTGAAACGATTTTAGAAAAACTGATTCGTTTGACCATTGTAGCCACCGGCTAGCTGGTTAGCATCAACTCTGCCCATTTCAGCCAAACATGTTTCCGTTACCACGATTTCTACGTTCAAAAAACTACTCTCTAAGTTTATACCAGCCTTGGTAATTGAGCACACCTTTTGCGGCGAAAATGTGTAAAATAAGCTATTTTTCTTGTGCTTTCACCGAGTAGGCCCCAGCCGGAAATCGCGTTCGTGGACAGTATAGCAAATAAGTAACTTGCATGCTAACATCTGCTAGCCATACGGGTCGCATGGTACCTTTGTCCGGTAGGCTGTTCCAGTGAAGTTGTACTGCTGTGTTGTTTAACCTTGTTTTCTGTTTACCAGGCACGAGGACCGAAGAAGCACCTGAAGCGCGTTGCAGCGCCCAAGCATTGGATGCTTGACAAGCTCACCGGAGTGTTCGTAAGTACATAGATACTTTCTATGTTGAAACCACAATGTTACTAGCTGGTTGCAGACTAGTATACAAATGGTTGGTCATTCATATCTAGCCATCAGTTTTCCATTATTTTCTCGACGAACATGTCATTCATTGTCTTGTCCCCTACCTGTTCCTCACCTGGGCTGTTGGAACACCGCGCGACCCAACCTAACTTGAGGCACGTTCCCCTCCTATTGAAATAACATTTGCTTACTTGTCAAAAACAAAAAAAACATTATTAAAGTGAGCACGGCAAACAGTTTATGCCGTTGCTGGAAGGCGCTACATACTCAATTCTACTCTTTACGTGTATTAGGATGGGGCCTGTATACTTGTGTGTCTGAGCAGAGCTATTGTTCAGGGCCTGTGTACTTGACTTGTGCTTCTGAGCAGAGCTGTTGTTCAGGGCCTGTGTACTTGACTTGTGCTTCTGAGCAGAGCTGTTGTAAAGCAAGTGAGTTTGTTTATACTAGACCCCACCTACAGTCAACCAATCACATCAATGCAGAATTTTGCTGGCGCATGGTACGAAACTACCTGAGGCTCAGCGATTGCATCACACCATACATATGGCACCTCCGTATCAAGCATAAATCGTCTGTTGCTAGATTGTGGCCCTACAAATGTTTTTAACCAATGGTGTTAGTAACATGCATTTTTGTAGTCATTTGCTATTTCATCTACTGAACAGTTGTGGCTTTCCCTCCCATCCTAACCCCCATTCCCCACGTACTATCATACTCTGTCCTCCCTGTGTATAGTGGTCTGCTGTCCCTGCATTGTCTATAGCCAATATTGTTAATGAAGGTAGACTCAGCAACGTGCCTTTGCCACAAGCAGCACCGCGGATATTGCAACGAATGAGATGCAAAACTTCACACTGTGTCGGTGTATGAAGATGGGTTTGCTTCACGCTGTTATGTGGGAATTCTGGGAAACTGGAAGTTTAGCCTCGTGCCTCAACGCACTTAGTAGTTTCAGATATTGAACCACTATGCAGTTTACTTCGTGCGTCTACCTACGTCATATGGTTGAATCCGCTTTTTAACTGCTCTAATATAGTTAGTGCCTAACCCTATTCTCCCCCTGTAGGCTCCTCGTCCCTCCACTGGTCCCCACAAGCTGAGGGAGTGCCTGCCCCTCATAATCTTCCTCAGGAACCGTCTGAAGTACGCCCTGACCGGAGATGAGGTCAAGAAGATCTGCATGCAAAGGTTCATCAAGATCGACGGCAAAGTCCGCACTGATATCACCTACCCAGCTGGCTTCATGGGTAAGTCTGGCTGGGGGACAGTGGTTGGGTGAGGAAGGGAGCCATAGGGGAAGGCAATGGGAGAAGCCAAGGAGTACGGAAGGGTGGGTAAATGTTCGCCTGGCTCCTTTCGGGGTTAGGCGACGTGAACGTCTGTGCCTCTCATATTCCTTTGAGAGACCTTCGCTTGGAAAAATTGAGAAATAAACCCCCCTGCATTATTAGTTTGTCCCTTTTTGAGACATACAGCCAGTATACACTTCCACAAATTATTTTAAGATTAAATCAAGAAGTATGTAAATTATTGTCATCCTTTCACAGATCTTAGTTGTGCAAATTTAGATCAGATGTTTGGTGCCATATTTCTCAAGTGTGGGGGGGGGGAAATGCATGAACTATTATTTCATTGAATGATAAACACTTAATTGAAGAATCCCGTCAATAGTTCCCATTCCTGCTAGGCGTAGTACTGTTGACCAATGACTGACAGAGGCATAGTTTTCGGCTATCTAACTTTGTGTGCAACTACGGGGGGGGGAAATGGATTGTATTGGCTTAGACCACTGGCTCTCAGTCCTGGTCCTGGGGACCTAAAAGGGGTGCATGTTTTTGCCCTAGCACTACACGGCTGATTAAAAATTGTCAGCTCATCAAAAGGCTTTGATTTTCAATCAGGTGTGTAGTTGCTAGGGCAAAAACATGCACCCCTTTAGGTCCCCGGGACCAGGGTTGAGAACCAGTGGCTTAGACTGCTGACAACATGTAAAACTATATTCTCTCAATGTTTATTGAAAACCCATACATTTTGCACAATGAGCATTTTTCTTTCAAATACATCTTTGCAGTTCATTTCATTTGATGGTTAGCTAGAGCTTTAACAAAAAAAAAAGTTTTGTTGCCATATTGACATGATCAGTCAAAAACGCCTCAAAACAAGACATGGCATCAAGAATACGATACAAATCACTTCTGATTCCCACGTGACAGCTTGTCACTGTTGCTATGTGACGTCATAATCGTAACGCATGCCTTCCGGTGTCATTCCCCGTAAGTTGTTGATCAACCCGTCTGTGCAAACGGTTAAGCCAATCGCATGCGTCGTAGTCTCATGTGTGGTGAGAGAATGAGCGATACTAAGTCCTACATGCATCCTCCCTTGACGCAATCGCACATTTGTTTGGGGGGGTTCGTTGCGCTGGCGAAAGCAAAGCTAGAAGCATCTGTTTTTTTTTTCCACCTCAGCCAGTGAGGAATGTAGAGGGCAATGAAGACACACTTTGGTTTTGATCAACGAGCTGAAATAAATCTCACCAATACCTCTAAGAAGTTCTGAGCTCTAATCAATAGGATGTTTATTATGATTCAACCTGGGCCTAGGTCACTAAACATGGTGCTGAAGCTCCCCTGATTCGTCTCTACAGGAATTGTCTGATTGGATATGGATGGGCTGTAGGGCACTAATGGTAATGGCTGGCTTGCTCTGGGCTTTTAGGACAGTGAATGATTTTTCATTTGTTTTTTTTGATAGTGGTGCTGCTTGGTGTTACTGGGTAGCTGTAAGACCAGATGGTCACTTCAAGGCATTACCTCTGGGCTCCCAGTATTACACGCCACCAAACCTCCAGTATTACACGCCACCAAACCTCCAGTATTACACGCCACCAAACCTCCAGTATTACACGCCACCAAACCTCCAGTATTACACGCCACCAAACCTCCAGTATTACACGCCACCCAACCTCCTGTATACACTCCACCCAACCTCCTGTATACACTCCACCAAACCTCCTGTATACACTCCACCAAACCTCCTGTATACACTCCACCCAATCTCCCGTAATACACGCCACCAAACCTCCCAGTATTACACGCCACCAAACCTCCCAGTATTACACTCCACCAAACCTCCCAGTATTACACTCCACCCAACCTCCCGTAATACACGCCACCCAACCTCCCAGTATTACACGCCACCAAACCTCCCAGTATTACACTCCACCAAACCTCCCAGTATTACACTCCACCAAACCTCCCAGTATTACACTCCACCAAACCTCCCAGTATTACACTCCACCAAACCTCCCAGTATTACACACCACCAAACCTCCCAGTATTACACACCACCAAACCTCCCAGTATTACACACCACCAAACCTCCCAGTATTACACACCACCAAACCTCCCAGTATTACACACCACCAAACCTCCCAGTATTACACTCCACCAAACCTCCCAGTATTACACTCCACCAAACCTCCCAGTATTACACGCCACCAAACCTCCCAGTATTACACGCCACCAAACCTCCCGTATTACACGCCACCAAACCAATAGACATATTCGTGTTTTTCTCGGGTGCGCATGTTCCCTCACAAACACACACAGTAGTTCTTATCACCTTTATCCCTGCCAAGAGCGACGACCACGGTGTGGTTGATTAATTTCCTAGACCAGGTGACTCAGCCCACCGTGTCACACCTCTCCTTCTCTGGACCATATCACGCTGTGGAGAAGCTCTATTCCATTTCCTGTTTTCTCACGTCCTTCCTCTACCCATTGGCTGAGAAGGTGGGGGGGGGTCTGAGATGTAGTCTAGCTTGTCTAAAATATTGTCGACTTTCATTCCGTTAGTCAATAACAGTTGAACCATCTGAAGTGTTTCCTAATATGAGAATGTAATGGTAACTGAAACTGACAAATATTCCCTTTTTTGGGGGGATTTCATGCAAAAAGCTGTTTTGTTCAACCATGACAGACTGAATGTTGTTGTTTGTCTATGTTCTGGGTGTGATCATTGACTCTTAATGCGTGTGCTATGTCTGTCTAGATGTGATCAGTATTGAGAAGACTGGAGAGCACTTCCGTCTGATCTACGATGTGAAGGGACGTTTTACTGTTCACCGCATCACTGCTGAGGAGGCCCAGGTATGACGCACGTTGTCACCGCATAACCCTACCGGTTTGTTGTTGTTGAGCAGTACCGTTATAATTGGCTGAATCGTCTGTATGACGGAGCAATGAAGACAAACTTTGGTTTTGATCAACGAGCTGAAAAAAAAACCCTCACCAATACCTCTAAGAAGTTCTGAGCTCCAAACAAAATAATTAACTGAATCCTAATGTGAAATGGTTGGTTTTCTACCTTGTGTAAATAAATGGCGTGCGTGATTTCAGTCGGATCCCTTGTGCTGTATACAGAGCATTCGGAAAGTATTCAGACCACTTCACTTTATCCATATTTGGTTGTGTTACAGCCTTATTCTAAAATATATATATTTCATCAGCAATCTACACAATACCCCATAATGACAAAGTGAAAAAAGGTTTTTAGAAATGTTTTGCAAATGTATTCAAAGTAATAATAATAAATAAGGTAAGTATTCAGAGGACACAGGGCAGGAATGCGTAAAAATAAATCTCGGTTGCAACCCTCACTACAGAGTTCATCTGCCTCTGGAAGCAACATCAGCACAATAACTGTTTTGTCGGGAGCTTCGTGAAATGGGTTTCCATGACCGAGCAGCCGCACAAAAGCCTAAGATCACCCAGGTGCGATGCCAAGCGTCGGCTGGAGTGGTGTAAAGCTTGCCGACAGTGGAAATGCGTTCTCTGGAGTTATGAAATACATTTCACCATCTGGCAGACCAATGGACTTTAGCGGATGCCAGGAGAACGCTAACTTCCCCAATGCACAGTGCCAACTATAAAGTGTGGTGGAGGAATAATGGTCTGGGGAGCTTTTTCATGTTCAGGCTAGGCCCTCTAGTTCTAGTGAAGGGAATTCTTAACGCTACAGCATACAATGACATTCTAGATGTTTCTGTGCTTCCAACTTTGGTAACAGTTTGGGGAATAGCCTTTCCTGTTTCAGCATGAAGATGCCCCCGTGCACAAAGCGAGGCCCATAAAGAAATGGTGTGTTGATCGGTGTGGAAGAACTTGACTTGCTTGCACAGAGCCCTGACCTCATTCCCATCGAACACCTTTGGGATGAATTGGCACGCCGACTGATAGCAAGGCCTTATCGCCCAACAGCAGTGCCTGACTTCACCAATGTTCTTGTAGCTGAATGGAAGAAGCATATGTGGCAAGTCCCCGCAGCAATGTTCCAACATCTATCTAGGTGAAGGCCTTCCCAGAAGAGTGGAGGTTGTTATAGCAGCAATGTTCCATCATCTAGTGGAAGGCCTTCCCAGAAGAGTGGAGGTTGTTATAGCAACAATGTTCCAACATCTAGTGGCAGGCCTTCCCAGAAGAGTGGAGGTTGTTATAGCAACAATGTTCCAACATCTAGTGGAAGGCCTTCCCAGAAGAGTGGAGGCTGTTATAGCAGCAAAGGGGAGACCAACTCCATATTAATTCCCATGATTTTGGAATGAGATATTTGAAGAGCAGGTCTCCGCATACTTCTGTTTGTGTAGTATAGTTGGGGTTCAGACCCCAAAACCTAGCGATTTGTCAAGTCAACTTTTGAGACATTTTTGGATTTAAGTGCTTAAGTTACTAGACTAGAAACTAGGTTATGGAAAGCCTTAACATAACAATCACTCACTTTCTTCTCGTCCATCTCCAGTACAAGCTGTGTAAGGTGAAGAAGAACCTGATGGGTACCAAGGGAGTCCCCGCACTGGTGACCCATGACGCCCGCACCATCCGCTACCCAGACCCCCTCATCAAGGTCAACGACACAGTCCGCATCGACCTCGCCACCGGCAAGATCACAGAACACATCAAGTTCGACACAGGTAACGTGATTTTATGGAATAAAATTTAAAAAATAAAAACTTCTAGTGACCTAAAATGGTTTGATACCGGTGAGGAAATGGGTTTAGAGATTGGGGGATTGATTTGTCTTGTATTTTATATACTACCCACCTATATACTCAAAAGCACTTTATGTAGTAAGGAAGTGAAGCTTCTCATCCTCCACCAATGTGGGGCAACCATTTTGTGAAATTGAACAGAAAATATTGAGCAGGATTTAATTGGTGCAGCTTGTTCAGTGCTGTTATGTCTCCCTGCACACCAACTAGTTTCCCACCTTCCCTGTCTGCATCCCGTGGCTGACAGGGACGCATGGCCTCTGACACCTTTTTACACAAGACAGGGAATTTACAACGGTTTGCTTTGGTACTCTGCAGACACAGACGGTACATTACGGGATAGTAACATCTGTTCATTCAGACATTTTCTCCATAAGCACGCTTAGAAGCAAACCAACACTACGACCCAATCAAACTCGGCATTCTTCTGAAGCAGTTCTAAACCTCCTTCTCTCCTCTCTTCCCTCCTCTCTTCCCCCCTCTCTCCTCTCTTCCCCCCTCCCTCGTAGGTAACCTGTGCATGGTGACTGGCGGTGCCAATTTGGGGCGGATTGGTATCATCACTAACCGGGAAAGGCACCCTGGCTCGTTTGACGTGGTTCACGTCAAAGACAGCGCTGGAAACATCTTCGCCACCAGGCTGGGAAACATCTTCATCATTGGCAAGGTGAGCAGAGGAGTTGGGATGTAGGCGACCACGTACAGAGGGAGCACTAAACATGCAAATACACGTTGAAGACAACTCGACCCCCCCCCCTCCATTTCTTGACACGCTTGTAGTTGCTCAGTACTCGTGTGTGTAATTGTACGGAGGTAGAACAAAGCCAATGCTATGTCTTCGGTACCAGTGTGATATTGTCTGCTGGTTCTATCCTCAATCGCTGGCACACTTTAGATTGATGAAGAGCAGGTTCACATCTATACCAAACCAAGTAGACTGCAAACCGTGTTTTAATGTTTTACTCTTCTGTCTGCTGGGGTGGGGACTTGGGAAGGAGATCAAGTTGTCCACCATACGTTCTCATATTCTGGCCTTTTTCCCAACCAGCATGATCACTTCTTAAAAGCATAATGTCACTTTTCAAAGCTATTTATTTATTCCTGTGAACGCATGTCCATTTCCTGTTCAGATTTGTCAGTTCTGATGGTTGATGGCTAAAACTTTAAATAATTGAATGTGAGTTGCACCCGGTTCCCTTCAAGTGTCCTAATCTTTTCTCCTTCCCCGTCTCCAGGGCAACAAGCCGTGGGTGTCCCTGCCTCGTGGAAAGGGTATCCGCCTCACAATCGCTGAGGAGCGGGACAAGAGAATCGCTGCCAAGGCCGGCAGCAGCTAAATCCTATATGTAGGTCTAGGCATCCTGGCTTTGAAATAAAAACATGTTATTTACAAAAAAAAACATCAGTTTTCCATGTTGTTTCGTCAATTATTTGTTAATGTATATTTTCAGAGCAGCTTTCCCCAACAAATGGGCTCACACTTGAATAGTAGTTTCAATCTTCACATAAATTAGTATTTTATGTCTCCCAGAATCTCCCCTCAACATCTGGAATTTCTAAGGTGGATTTGAGGACCCAATGGCACACTGTTCCCTATATAGCGCACTACTTTTGACCAGGCACCATAGGCCTCTTGGGCCTTACTTATTAACCTTGCTGATGTACAGAAGGAACCTCCAGAACATAGTTTTCGGAAGTTGGCGTTTCTAAAAACTGATCTTGACATGAACGTGTGTGCTTTATCTTCTAGACCGTGCGCTTTTTCTAGTGGTTGGTTATTATTGCAAGCATGTAAGTAGCCCAGTGTTTTGTGAAAACGGGGATAAGATGGTCACGCTTGTTCTTGAGAAGGAAAAACAGGTAAATAAGATGCAATCATTTGCTGTTAGTGAGAATTGGTTATTATTGCAAGCATGTAAGTAGCCCAGTGTTTTGTGAAAACGGGGATAAGATGGTCACGCTTGTTCTTGAGAAGGAAAAACAGGTAAATAAGATTCAATCATTTGCCTTTAGTGAGAATCTTTCGTTGAACTTTTACGTTTTCAAACCATTTTTAAAATGGACGTCTATTTCCTAGGCTAATGCGTTGCGGAGATTGTACAATTCCTCATCCCTTCTGTCACCTTATGGTTTCATAGTCACGAAGTAGCCAACAGGTCGGGGGACCAGTCGTCCCATTTCTCGTGTAATTGGACCCACGTCACAGTGGTAAATAAGCTATTTCAGGTATTTTTGCTCTGCCATCGGATCCGGAGAGCGTGTTTAACGGTGGAACCGACGGTTTTATGCCACTTCTGTAGTTTTCGTCGGAATAGTGTAACTTTCTTTTCTCAAATATTTAATTTATAGCCATATTTTCATAGCTGAATATGCTATTTTAAGTATTTGTCTGCATCAAAGGAAGCGGGTGTTTTTTTAAACAATTGAACAAGTGAAAAGGCACTTGTTCTTTTGCATGGAAGTGTTTATCATTGTTAAGCGCAATGTTTCAGTATTTGCGGCCAGTGCAGGATATTTGTGCGCATTATTTTCCACAGCCATTCGCAATCGTTTTTGTCTAATATTAAACTTTTTTTTCTGTCAGATGGCCTAGGCCTACCGCAAATGTTCTGCCAACACCCCCATAGACCTTTTAGCAAGTTCTCCATTGCTATTTCCTTTAGGAAACTGCCTTGGCCTAATTCCGATACTTCCAAAGGATACAGCAAAGAAGGGCGTTGTCACCACAAAGGGCAATGATGTGAGTTTTTCAGTCCTAAATTGTAATGCTCATCCACGCGTGCGCAGTTACGGACGGGTCTGATTTATAACGAAACGTGTATGTATGGTGTGCGCCAAGTTTAGAAATATATTTTTATGTGTGCAGGCTTTTAATTTTTTTTTTTGAAATGGCGCATGCACATATTTATTGGGAAATTTATGCCACAGTTATAAATGAAGCTCCTGGTCAAGTAGTGGACTATATAGGGAATAGGGTGCCATATGCTATGCTGACAAACTGATGATCATGGTTTGGCAGTGATTCTGAGGGTTGGGAAGGTGGTCTGTTTTGTAATTACAGGTGACAAGGGGTTCTCACCCCCAACTTCTCACCTGTGTTTGTGAAGAGACTGAAGAGGAAACGAGCCGTCCCCACTCCCTCGTTTTGTTTCTGTGTCAGTGAACTAAGTGGACCAGACCCAGCTGCTATCGCATTGGTGTCTATGGGAGAGCCACCTCTTTAAGCAGACAGGAACTGACCATTTTCTTTTTCCTGGTAAAAGGCCCGAGTGAACCATCTTCATTCATCCACCATCTTTGTTACTAATCGCTGGACACTTGATTCTCCACCTCCATCCCTTTCCACCCTTCCAGTCAAGTGTGTATCAGAAGGATCTTCTCCTTGGCCTTTTATCAATTAGATTTGCTTACTTCCTCCGTCCTCTCTTGCCTGCTTTGTAAAAAGGGAGTCAAGGACGGAGTGTGAACGTGGATGGAACTTCTCCACTCGCGCATCATTAGGCAACTTCTACAGGGTGGATCCTAAAACGTGTTAAATTATCAAAACAAATTAAGTTGTGCAAGACATTTTATAGATACAAAAAAAAAATGTTTACAAAAATTAGCATATTGTTTTGGAACGTGTGGATGTTTTTCTGTGACAAAACAAAAGCTGATTCGAAGGGGGTGTGCCAGAGATATCAAAAGTCTTTGCAGTAGGACACACATGCGTATCCTCAGTGAAAGGTACACTACTTTCGGATATGGCCCCTATGTAGGGAATGGTATTCTGTTTGGGATGCAGTCGTCATGGTATATCGATGAAAGCAGTATGATTATATTTTACCTTAACCTGTCTAGCTTTTTCTACATATTAAGTGAAAGGAGACGAGAAGAGCTGCAGTAGGGATCCACTTTAGACTATTGAAATGCACCCAGAGTGTGTGACGGCTGGAGCCTGTCAACACTTCTCTTTCCCTCCCCTCCCTCCCTCCTTCCCTCCCTCCCTATTCAGGTGGCTGGTCCCTCCCTCCCTCCCTATTCAGGTGGCTGGTCCCTCCCTCCCTCCCTCTCTCCCTATTCAGGTGGCTGGTCTCTCCATCCCTCCCTCCATATTCAGGTGGCTGGTCTCTCCATCCCTCCCTCCCTATTCAGGTGGCTGGTCTCTCCATCCCTCCCTCCCTATTCAGGTGGCTGGTCTCTCCATCCCTCCCTCCCTATTCAGGTGGCTGGTCTCTCCATCCCTCCCTCCCTCCATATTCAGGTGGCTGGTCTCTCCATCCCTCCCTCCCTATTCAGGTGGCTGGTCTCTCCATCCCTCCCTCCCTCCCTATTCAGGTGGCTGGTCTCTCCATCCCGCCCTCCCTCCCTCCATATTCAGGTGGCTGGTCTCTCCATCCCTCCCTCCCTCATATTCAGGTGGCTGGTCTCTCCATCCCTCCCTCCATATTCAGGTGGCTGGTCTCCATCCCTCTTATCCCCTGTTCCTGACGTCTCCATGTGCCCATCACCCCCCCTTTTCTGTTCAGGTGGTGTCATCCTTTCCCCCCTCCCTCCATCATTCCCTCTATCATTTCTACCCTCCTTCTATCCCTCCCTCCTCCCTTCTCTGTTCAGGAGGCTGGTCACCTCATCCCTCCCCTCCCTCTATCATTCCTACCCTCCTTCTATCCCTCCCTCCTCCCTTCTCTGTTCAGGAGGCTGGTCACCTCATCCCTCCCCTCCCTCTATCATTCCTACCCTCCTTCTATCCCTCCCTCCTCCCTTCTCTGTTCAGGAGGCTGGTCACCTCATCCCTCCCCTCCCTCTATCATTCCTACCCTCCTTCTATCCCTCCCTCCTCCCTTCTCTGTTCAGGAGGCTGGTCAACTCATCCCTCCCCTCCCTCTATCATTCCTACCCTCCTTCTATCCCTTCCTCCTCCCTTCTCTGTTCAGGAGGCTGGTCACCTCATCCCTCCCCTCCCTCTTATCATTCCTACCCTCCTTCTATCCCTCCCTCCTCCCTTCTCTGTTCAGGAGGCTGGTCACCTCATCCCTCCCCCTCCCTCTTATCATTCCTACCCTCCTATCCCTCCCTCCTCCCTTCTCTGTTCAGGAGGCTGGTCACCTCATCCCTCCCCCTCCCTCTTATCATTCCTACCCTCCTTCTATCCCTCCCTCCTCCCTTCTCTGTTCAGGAGGCTGGTCACCTCATCCCTCCCCCTCCCTCTATCATTCCTACCCTCCTTCTATCCCTCCCTTCTCTGTTCAGGAGGCTGGTCACCTCATCCCTCCTCTATCATTCCTACCCTCCTTCTATCCCTCCCTCCTCCCTTCTCTGTTCAGGAGGCTGGTCACCTCATCCCTTCCTCCCTCTCTCTCCTGTTCCTGAGTCCTCCAGAAGGCCATATGGACCCTGCTGAGAGACGGCCTGTTCCTCCCACTTGGCCTGCACACTCACCTAGGGAAGGAAGTGTGTGTGTCACTGTGTTTGAGAGAGAGTGTGTCTGTGTCACAGTCTGTGTGTGTGTGTGTCTGTGTCACGGTCTGTGTGTGTGTGTGTGTCTGTGTCACGGTCTGTGTTTGAGAGAGTGTGTCTGTTTCACGGTCTGTGTGTGTCTGTGTCACGGTCTGTGTCTGTGTGTGTGTGTGTGTGTGTGTGTGTGTGAGAGTTAGTGTAGCGTCCTGATTCTCCAGCAGGAACTTGGCCTACGGACTCACGTCGACACTACACACCACAACACACCCTGCAGGAGATGGAGTGGGTGTGTGTGTGTTGTGGGGCGGGTGGGCATGGATGGCAGGACGGAACTCAACATGACTGACCATATGATCTCTGACACACCACTACAGCAATGTCCTCGGCTGGTTTATTTTAGGGACAAGAAGTGTGTGTGTGGCTAAATTTGAGAGGGAATAATTATCTACACTAGAGATTCTACCGTCTGACACTAGAGATTCTACCGTCTGACACTAGAGATTCTACCGTCTGACACTAGAGATTCTACCGTCTGACACTAGAGATTCTACCGTCTGACACTAGAGATTCTACCGTCTGACACTAGAGATCTACCGTCTGACACTAGAGATTCTACCGTCTGACACTAGAGATTCTACCGTCTGACACTAGAGATTCTACCGTCTGACACTAGAGATTCTACCGTCTGACACCAGAGACTCTACCGTCTGACACCAGAGACTCTACCGTCTGACACCAGAGACTCTACCGTCTGACACCAGAGACTCTACCGTCTGACACCAGAGACTCTACCGTCTGACACCAGAGACTCTACCGTCTGACACCAGAGACTCTACCGTCTGACACCAGAGACTCTACCGTCTGACACCAGAGACTCTACCGTCTGACACCAGAGACTCTACCGTCTGACACCAGAGACTCTACCGTCTGACACCAGAGACTCTACCGTCTGACACCAGAGACTCTACCGTCTGACACCAGAGACTCTACCGTCTGACACCAGAGACTCTACCGTCTGACACCAGATATTCTACCGTCTGACACCAGGGATTCTACCGTCTGACACCAGAGACTCTACCGTCTGACACCAGGGATTCTACCGTCTGACACCAGGGATTCTACCGTCTGACACTAGAGATTCTACCGTCTGACACTAGAGATTCTACCGTCTGACACTAGGGACTCTACCGTCTGACACTAGAGACTCTACCGTCTGACACTAGGGATTCTACCGTCTGACACTAGAGATTCTACCGTCTGACACTAGAGACTCTACCGTCTGACACTAGGGACTCTACCGTCTGACACTAGGGACTCTACCGTCTGACACTAGAGACTCTACCGTCTGACACTAGAGACTCTACCGTCTGACACTAGGGACTCTACCGTCTGACACTAGGGACTCTACCGTCTGACACTAGAGACTCTACCGTCTGACACTAGAGACTCTACCGTCTGACACTAGGGACTCTACCGTCTAACACTAGGTATTCTACCGTCTGACACTAGAGACTCTACCGTCTGACACTAGAGACTCTACCGTCTGACACTAGAGACTCTACCGTCTGACACTAGGTATTCTACCGTCTGACACTAGGGACTCTACCGTCTGACACTAGAGATTCTACCGTCTGACACTAGAGATTCTACCGTCTGACACTAGGGACTCTACCGTCTGACACTAGGGACTCTACCGTCTGACACTAGGTATTGGGGGAATATGTGCATTTGTTTGAATGAAATCTATGCAGCTGTGTTATTTATATTAGCTTTGTCTAGTCTCAACTGAATTTGTGTGAGTGACTGTTATCATTCAGTTCCAGCATTCTGTTACCTGCCACCTACCTACTCAATATAACTGACTGTTTTGGATGTTCTGATCACAGGCTTTGATGCTTGAAATCGTTCCAAACTTTACTTCTGGAAGTTTGTTGTACAAAAGGCAGTTCCAGCATTGTTTACTGTCCAACACCAACTCCTTTTTTCTTTCTAGTGTTTCATCCCCTGATCAAAGAGCTCCTCATGGATTAACTATAAACCGAAGAAGTGCTTCTCTCCTGTGTCTCTTCATTCTAAACTTTATTGACATTGTTTCTAGGGACAAAGGGTAAGTAATACTCAGAAATATCCTCCTCTCTTTTGAGATGCAGAACTGTACACACACACACACACACACACACACTGTTTGAAGGGTGTAATGTGAGCTTGGCCAGGCTCCTGCTCTGCTCTGGTCCTGGCTACAGAAAGAAAACAACCTATTTGATGTGAACAGAACAGAACTTGGATTCACCAGAGACCCAGTCAGCTTTTGACCAGACCTGGGCTCAAATACTATTTGAAATCGTTTAAGTGTTTCCTTTAGCCTGCCTGGAATGCCAGGTGGGTTGGGTTTAGAGTTGTGGGACTATTATATTGGTCAATTAAGCCAGATAAGCTCAATCAAGCACAGATAAAGTATTTGAAATGATTTCAAATAGTATTTGAACCCAGGTCCGCTTTAAACGGGTACATTTGGCAGAGGAATAATGGGCCATACAGAAATAAATAACATGCATTCAAAGAAAAGCTCATTAATACTGTGAGGATGGTAGAGATGAAGAGGAGGAAAATAATACTGTGAGGATGGTAGAGATGAAGAGGAGGAAAATAATACTGTGAGGATGGTAGAGATGAAGAGGAGGAAAATAATAGGATGGTAGAGATGAAGAGGAGGAAAATAATACTGTGAGGATGGTAGAGATGAAGAGGAGGAAAATAATACTGGAGGATGGTAGAGATGAAGAGGAGGAAAATAATACTGTGAGGATGGTAGAGATGAAGAGGAGGAAAATAATACTGTGAGGATGGTAGAGATGAAGAGGAGGAAAATAATACTGTGAGGATGGTAGAGATGAAGAGGAGGAAAATAATACTGTGAGGATGGTAGAGATGAAGAGGAGGAAAATGTGAGGATGGTAGAGATGAAGAGGAGGAAAATAATACTGTGAGGATGGTAGAGATGAAGAGGAGGAAAATAATACTGTGAGGATGGTAGAGATGAAGAGGAGGAAAATAATACTGTGAGGATGGTAGAGATGAAGAGGAGGAAAATAATACTGTGAGGATGGTAGAGATGAAGAGGAGGAAAATAATACTGTGAGGATGGTAGAGATGAAGAGGAGGAAAATAATACTGTGAGGATGGTAGAGATGAAGAGGAGGAAAATAATACTGTGAGGATGGTAGAGATGAAGAGGAGGAAAATAATACTGTGAGGATGGAGAAAAGAGGAGGAAAATAATACTGAGGATGGTAGAGATGAAGAGGAGGAAAATAATACTGTGAGGATGGTAGAGATGAAGAAAAGGAAAATAATACTGTGAGGGTGGTAGAGATGAAGAGGAGGAAAATAATACTGTGAGGATGGTAGAGATGAAGAGGAGGAGGGGGATGGAGTGATTCTGGAAGAGTTTTGAGCTCATACGTTAGAGCAATGAAGTGGGTTGGGCATGCCGAGAAACAATGAACACAGTCAGGGAAGGAAGGAGGGAGGGAAGGAGGGAAGGAAGGAGGGAGGGAAGGAGGGAAGGAAGGAGGGAAGGGTTGGGGACAGATGTTTCCAATCAATTGCGCTTCCATCATGTGATGGACAGATGGATGGTGTGTGTGTTTGTCTCTGTGTGTGTTAGTGCGTTAGTGTGTTCATGTGGTCACTGTTTATGGAAATCCCATCAGAAACCGTGGGAAACATGATCAGACTACTGTACATGGTGTTGTATGACGGAGCCGACCTTCTCCTTCCTATAACTATCCCTCTCTGTATTTCTTGTTCCCTCTCTCTCGCTCCGCTGTTGATGTTTTCAATTGTGCCAAAAAAGACCATGCCTCTCCCCTCTCCCCCTCCCCCTTTTCTCTCTCTCTCCTTTTTTCTCCCTCTTTCTGAGACACCTCTCTTTACCTCCCCAACCCCTCTCTCGCTCTCTCCCTTGGTCCCTTATAGTCAAAACACAGACAGACTGCATAAACTGCATCTACAGCACACGGCTAGGGCTACAGTATACTGCTGGGGCTACAGTATACTGCTGGGGCTACAGTATACTGCTGGGGCTATATGGCTGGAGCTACAGTATACTGCTGGGGCTATAGTATACTGCTAGGGCTACAGTATACTGCTGGGGCTATATGGCTGGAGCTACAGTATACTGCTGGGGCTAGAGTATACTGCTGGGGCTAGAGTATACTGCTGGGGCTAGAGTATACTGCTGGGGCTAGAGTATACTGCTGGGGCTAGAGTATACTGCTGGGGCTACAGTATACTGTTGGGACTTGGGATATTGTGGCTGGGCTGGTATTGTTGGGACTTGGGATATTGTGGCTGGGCTGGTATTGTTGGGACTTGGGATATTGTGGCTGGGCTGGTGTTATTGTTGGGACTTGGGGGATTGTGGCTGGGCTGGTGTTATTGTTGGGACTTGGGGTATTGTGGCTGGGCTGGTGTTATTGTTGGGACTTGGGGGATTGTGGCTGGGCTGGTGTTATTGTTGGGACTTGGGGTATTGAGGCTGGGCTGGTGTTATTGTTGGGACTTGGGGTATTGAGGCTGGGCTGGTGTTATTGTTGGGACTTGGGGTATTGTGGCTGGGCTGGTGTTATTGTTGGGACTTGGGGTATTGTGGCTGGGCTGGTGTTATTGTTGGGACTTGTGGGATTGTGGCTGGGCTGGTGTTATTGTTGGGACTTGGGGTATTGAGGCTGG
Organism: Oncorhynchus nerka; assembly: GCF_034236695.1. NCBI lineage: Eukaryota > Metazoa > Chordata > Actinopteri > Salmoniformes > Salmonidae > Oncorhynchus > Oncorhynchus nerka. Next base: position 15,117,490 of record NC_088407.1, read on the forward strand.
GCTGGTGTTATTGTTGGGACTTGGGGTATTGTGGCTGGGCTGGTGTTATTGTTGGGACTTGGGGTATTGTGGCTGGGCTGGTGTTATTGTTGGGACTTGGGGTATTGTGGCTGGGCTGGTGTTACTGTTGGGACTTGGGGGATTGTGGCTGGGCTGGTGTTATTGTTGGGACTTTGGGTATTGTGGCTGGGCTGGTGTTATTGTTGGGACTTGGGGTATTGTGGCTGGGCTGGTGTTACTGTTGGGACATGGGGGATTGTGGCTGGGCTGGTGTTATTGTTGGGACTTGGGGTATTGTGGCTGGGATGGTGTTATTGTTGGGACTTGGGGGATTGTGGCTGGGCTGGTGTTATTGTTGGGACTTGGGGGATTGTGGCTGGGCTGGTGTTATTGTTGGGACCTGGGGGATTGTGGCTGGGCTGGTGTTACTGTTGGGACTTGGGGATTGTGGCTGGGCTGGTGTTATTGTTGGGACCTGGGGGATTGTGGCTGGTCTGGTGTTATTGTTGGGACTGGGGGGATTGTTGGGACTGGGGGATGGTGGGATTGGTGGGGATTGCTGGGACTGGGGGATTGTTGGGACTGGGGGATTGTTGGGACTGGGGGATTGTTGGGACTTGGGGGATGGTGGGATTGGGGGATTGCTGGGACTTGGGGATTGTTGCTGGGCTGGGGATGGCTGAGGGGGATGAGATGTGCTCCTTTAGTGTAGGAAGGGAGTTCACAGTTGACATAGAGAGGAAAAGAGAGTAGAGAATTGAGAGTTGGAGTGGAGAGAAAGAAGGGAATGTGGGTCAGAGGGGAAGAGAGGGAGAGAAAGAGAGAGATGGGAGGGGTGAGGGGGTCAAAGAGAAAGAGAGAGATGTGAGGGGGTCAAAGAGAAAGAGAGAGTCAGAGTGGAGAGTTGGTGAAATGTGTTCCCAAAACCTGGGTGAATTACAGTTTTTCCAACATTCTATCCATGCTTGTCTAAGTACAGCTGTGAAAACTCCTCTCTGACCCATAAAGCTTATTGTTCCATCACTGAGAGTGAGCATGAGAAAGGGAGAGAGAACAGAGAGACTAGAGGAGAGAGAAAGAAATGGAGAGAGAAAAGAAAGAAAGAAATGGAGAGAAAGAAAGAAATTGCGAGAGAGAAGAGAGAGGGATAAATGGTGAGGAAGAGAAATGGAGAGAGAGATAAATGGTGAGGAAGAGAAATGGTGAGAGAGAGAGAGAGAAATGGTGAGGAAGAGAAATGGAGAGATAAATGGCGAGGAAGAGAAATGGAGAGAGAGTGATAATGAAGAGAAATGGGTAGAGGCATCCAGACCGCCCGTGCACCTCCACAGCCCAGTGTATCCGGTGCCTCTGCCAAGAACGAAGCCTCCAGTGATGATCCATGGCGGCAGGGTAGCCTAGTGGTTAGAGTGTTGGACTAGTAACCGGAAGGTTGCAAGTTCAAACCCCCGAGCTGACAAGGTCTGTCGTTCTGCCCCTGAACAGGCAAGTTAACCCACTAGGCAGTCATTGAAAATAAGAATTTGTTCTTAACTGACTTGCCTAGTTAAATAAAGGTAAAATAAAAAATTAAATAAAATGGCACGAAACCTCCAGCGACGGTCTCCAGTCCGGTGCCCTCCGGGCCCGGAACGAGGGTTCCCAGTCCGGTGAGTGAGTGAGTGAGTGAGTAGGTGAGTGAGTGTGTGTGTGAGACAGACAGGAATGTGATGCAGAGATGTTGAGAAGACCTCCTTAGATGGCACCAGTTATTAGTTGTATTCAATCATGGAAGTATGACCAAATTGGTGATATAGCCTCGGCCTACATAGGTCTATGTATCTAAAAAAAAATAGGCCTCTATCTTGCACTTGATGTGAGATAAATGGAGAGAGGTTGCCTCTCTATATAAGTGGCATTAGTTAAAAGGCGCCTAAAAAGTTTAGATAATCAGTCAAATAGCTTACATAGTCTCAAATTCCAGAGTATCTTTGCAACGTCGTGCGGGGTCGGGTGACGTCTTGCTGTCCTCAGATCAGACCAGAGGATTTGATTCCTCTTCCTCCTCCCCGCAGCAGGTTTCGCTTCGGGAAGACCAGAGACAAACAACCCTAGCCCATACTGGTGTGCCGAGGCGGAGAGCACCGCGTCGTGGACAGTCAATCACAATGCAAAAAAAAAATGAACGCACTGGACTCGCAACAACTCTTACTACGGCTCCTCTTCAAAAACAATAACAGAGGTTGCCGCACGGATTACACGCTTCTTTAGAAGGAGGATAATATTTCGACTGGGTTTGCGCGTGTGGAAGGAAAATGCCCTTCTACAAGCGCACGCTAGTTCCCAAGGATGTCTGTAGAAACGACACGAAGAGGCCAAATGCGAATTTCGGGGACTTGGTGGACGTGTGCGGGTTCTCTCTGTGTTCGGTGCTCCGACAGCTCTCGGATTTATCCCGACAGTCCGTCAGCATCTTGGAAGAGCTCGAGGGCGAGCTCGTGTCTGTCTGTCTCCGGTCGGAAACGCTCGAGGGCAAGGTGATTAGTTTACAACGGCACATCACCGCGCTCTCCAAAAAGCCACCGCCAAAGAGTAAGAAATTAATCACACTTTATAATTTTATATAACTTGTGTGGCCGTAGGAGTGAGCTCAACTCACTGAGGTCAACTTTTAGTTGAGAATGTGTGTGAGAGAGATTCATAATCGCCAGTTATTGTTTGAGGTAACTTGGACATGGTGGAGGAAAGAAATCATGCTATGTTTATACTGTAAAGGGTGACGATCACATCACTTGTGTGCGTTTCTTAGCCATAACCGTCTATTCTGCAGCTTTCAACGGTTGTTTACAAAATAGGACTCTCCCGCTTTCTCACTCTGTCTTTTGACTTATGTTTTTTAAACCCTACTCATATTCCACTCATGTTACAAAACAGTAGCCTATTGTCTATATTCCTTAAGGTATGGGCCACACTTCATCAGCGGCCACTGGAAACGCTGCGCGTGCCACAACATTGTGTCCCAGTGGCAACCCAACCGGTATACTTTGTCGCCAAATCACTTGGTGCGACACGAGCTATAGGCTATTGCGAATATCGACAGCGCGCATGATTACAGATTTAGATAGTTTATCCGATGAACGTGAGGAGGGCAGTGTCACCGATAGATGTTAATTCAAATAGAAATAGAAGCACAGCACGCGATGCACGATTTGGTGTCCCAAATGGCATCCTATTCCGCATGGTCAACAGTAGTGCACTATATAGGGAATAGGGCTCTGGTCAACAGTAGTGCACTATATAGGGAATAGGGCTCTGGTCAACAGTAGTGCACTATATAGGGAATAGGGTGCCATAGGGATCTGGTCAACAGTAGTGCACTATATAGGGAATAGGGCTCAGGTCTAAAGTGGTGCACAATAGGGTGCCATTTGGGACCTAATAAAAGTGACAGCAGTTGTGTCTGAGGCTGTCCACCTCTGTTTCTGCTCTGCCCTGTTGGCTTGAGTTCAGCCAAACCAAACCAAACCAAGGCAGCTACCAGAGACTGAACACATGGCCCAGAACAGAAGAAATGTATTTCCTGTGAAAAAATATATTGTAAGTTAAGCAGCTCTCAGTTGGAGAGTGGGACCTCAGTCATGATGCCTACAGTCAGACATAGAGAAACACTTTTGATGTGATGCTGCTGGTGGAATAACAGGTCAACCACAGTAGGTTATAGAAGTGCCATGGCAACTCACAGTTAAGTGCCATGGTAACTCAGAGTGAAGTGCCATGGCAACTCAGAGTGAAGTGCCATGGCAACTCAGATTGGACACTTGTGATTTACTATGTTGGTATGACAATAATGAGATTGTAAGTTCAGCAACTCTCCAATTGCAGAATGGAACGTCAGTCATGAATGACAAAGATTTTCAATTCATAATGTTGTCTTTGTGTTGGTCTAATAACATTACATAGCATGACACTGACTCAGTACCGGTACCCCCACTATATAGCCTCCACATTGACTCAGTACCGGTACCCCCTGTATATAGCCTCCACACTGACTCAGTACCGGTACCCCTGCTATATAGCCAACACACTGACTCAGTGTACCCCCTATATATAGCCTCCACATTGACTCAGTACCGGTACCCCCCTGTATATAGTCTCCACATTGACTCTGTACCAGTACCCCCCTGTATATAGTCTCCACATTAAACTCTGTACCGGTACCCCCTGTATATAGTCTCCACAGTGACTCTGTACCGGTACCCCCTGTATATAGTCTCCACATTGACTCTGTACCGGTACCCCCTGTATATAGTCTCCACATTAACTCTGTACCGGTACCCCCTGTATATAGTCTCCACATTGATTCTGTACCGGTACCCCCTGTATATAGTCTCCACATTGACTCTGTACCGGTACCCCCTGTATATAGTCTCCACATTGACTCTGTACCGGTACCCCTGTATATAGTCTCCACATTGACTCTGTACCGGTACCCCCTGTATATAGTCTCCCCCTGTATATAGTCTCCACATTGACTCTGTACCGGTACCCCCTGTATATAGTCTCCATTGACTCTGTACCGTATATAGTACATTAACTCTGTATATAGCCTCCACATTGACTCTGTACCCCCTGTATATAGTCTCCCATTGACTCTGTATATAGTCTCCACATTGACTCTGTACCGGTACCCCCTGTATATAGTCTCCACATTGTATATCACATTGACTCACATTTAACAGTAAGGTCTACCTACACCTGTTGTATTCAGCATTTAACGGTAAGGTCTACCTACACCTGTTGTATTCAGCATTTCACTGTGAGGTCTACCTACACCTGTTGTATTCAGCATTTAACGGTAAGGTCTACCTACACCTGTTGTATTCAGCATTTAACGGTAAGGTCTACCTACACCTGTTTTATTCAGAGTTTAACGGTTTAACGGTAAGGTCTACCTACACCTGTTGTATTCAGCATTTAACGGTAAGGTCTACCTACACCTGTTGTATTCAGCATTTCACTGTGAGGTCTACTACACCTGTTGTATTCAGAGTTTAACGGTAAGGGCGACCTACACCTGTTGTATTCAGCATTTAACGGTAAGGTCTACCTACACCTGTTATATTCAGCATTTAACGGTAAGGTCTACCTACACCTGTTGTATTCAGCATTTAACGGTAAGGTCTACTTACACCTGTTGTATTCAGCATTTAACGGTAAGGTCTACTACACCTGTTGTATTCAGAGTTTAACGGTAAGGTCTACCTACACCTGTTGTATTCAGCATTTAACGGTAAGGTCTACCTACACCTGTTATATTCAGCATTTAACGGTAAGGTCTACCTACACCTGTTGTATTCAGCATTTAACGGTAAGGTCTACCTACACCTGTTGTATTCAGCATTTAACGGTAAGGTCTACCTACACCTGTTGTATTCAGCATTTAACGGTAAGGTCTACCTACACCTGTTTTATTCGCTACACATGACAAATAACATTTGATTGATTTGATTTGACAATTATAACCCAGACGTAACATAACAGTAGTCAACCACAGTACAGAGATGTTGCCGTGGTAACTCAATGGTCAACACTCTTATGACTCACTACATTGTTGTATCACATTGTCGTGTCACATTGTTGTGTCAGCTGTTTTGACAGTTGAGCAACAGACACAAATATAAACCATTAACGGGAGGTCAGTGGGAGTCACGTTGAAGGAGCTCCTGCTACATGGCAAGATGTCACAGGTCTTTGTTTATCCAGTCACAGGAGAAAGGAAAATTATCGGTTTTCTCCAGGGAGATAAAAACACTCTCTGGTTAGGCTATCTCTTCCTTCATCCTGTTATTTCTCCCAATAGTTAAACAGGTTTTCTCCAGCGAGATAAAAACCCTCTCTGGTTAGGCTATCTCTTCCTTCATCCTGTTATTTCTCCCAATAGTTAAACACACTATTCACTTTTACTGAATGTTTCACCAAGTGTTATGCCAATGTTTTGAATATGCTACAAACTCCTCTGTTCACTGTCTTACACTGAGGGAGAGAGAGGTAGAGGAGAGAGAGAGAGAGAGTGAAGTCAATTTTAACCATCTTCCCTGTCCCTGCTGAAGAAAAGCAGGCCCAAACCATGATGCTGCCACCACCATGTTTGACAGTGGGGATGGTGGGTTCAGGGTGATGAGCTGTGTTGCTTTTACGCCAAACATAACGTTTTGCATTGTTGCCAAAAAGTTCAATTTTGGTTTCATCTGACCAGAGCACCTTCTTCCACATGTTTGGTGTGTCTCCCAGGTGGCTTGTGGCAAACTTTAAATGACACTTTTTATGGATATCTTTAAGAAATGTCTTTCTTCTTGCCACTCTTCCATAAAGGCCAGATGTGTGCAATATACGACTGATTGTTGTCCTATGGACAGAGTCTCCCACCTCAGCTGTAGATCTCTGCAGTTCATCCAGAGTGATCATGGGCCTCTTGGCTGCATCTCTGATCAGTCTTCTCCTTGTATGAGCTGAAAGTTTAGAGGGACGGCCAGGTCTTGGTAGATTTGCAGTGGTCTGATACTCCTTCCATTTCAATATTATCGCTTGCACAGTGCTCCTTGGGATGTTTAAAGCTTGGGAAATCTTTTTGTATCCAAATCCGGCTTTAAACTTCTTCACAACAGTATCTCGGACCTGCCTGGTGTGTTCCTTGTTCTTCATGATGCTCTCTGCGCTTTTAACGGACCTCTGAGACTATCACAGTGCAGGTGCATTTATACGGAGACTTGATTACACACAGGTGGATTGTATTTATCATCATTAGTCATTTAGGTCAACATTGGATCATTCAGAGATCCTCACTGAACTTCTGGAGAGAGTTTGCTGCACTGAAAGTAAAGGGGCTGAATAATTTTGCACGCCCAATTTTTCAGTTTTTGATTTGTTAAAAAAGTTTGAAATATCCAATAAATGTCGTTCTACTTCATGATTGTGTTCCACTTGTTGTTGATTCTTCACAAAAAAATACAGTTTTATATCTTTATGTTTGAAGCCTGAAATGTGGCAAAAGGTCGCAAAGTTCAAGGGGGCCGAATACTTTCGCAAGGCACTGTACATTGTAATAAAATAATGATGATTAATAATATAAAATGGTAGTAAATAATAATAATTTAAAAAATAAATTAAAATAAAATGCTGACAGTCAGTAGTAGAAATATAAACAGCTAATAAGTTACAATTTGGCGTAAATGTAGTAATTCCTATGAATAATGAATGTCTTTGTGAGGAATATTTCTCACAGTAAAGGAGAAAGTGCATCTCTGTCTCTACCTCCCCTGTCGTACAGTGACCACATACACGCTCCTCTTTGAGAAGCCATGTCTTTTTATATCTGCCGGTTTCTATTGCCAATTGGTCACTCAGCCTGTACTTGGTAAGGATCTGTCTCTGCTTCGTATCTCTGACAGAGCAGAGATAATCAGACAATTCATATTCTCTGTTTAGGGCCAGATAGAAATTTAGTCAGCTTTGGGGTTTTGTTTTGTTTTTCCAATGTTGAATTTATGAGGCCTTTGATTGGTTCATGATTTTGATTAGTCTCTCCCTCTCTCCCTCACTGTCTCTCTCTTTCTCTTTTTCTCTCGGTTTCTCTCAATTCAATTTGCTTTATCGGCATGACATAACAATGTACATATTGCCAAAGCTTATTTGGGATATTTATAATATAAAAAATAAATAAAAATGAGAATCAAAATTGTTAACGGGACAACAGTAACAACAGTCTCTCTCTCTGTTTCTCTCTCTCTCTCTCTCTCTCTTTCTCTCTCTCTCTCTCTGTTTCTCTCTCTCTCTCTCTCTGTTTCTCTCTCTCTCTGTTTCTCTCTCTCTCTCTCTGTTTCTCTCTCTCTCTGTTTCTCTCTCTCTCTTTCTCTGTCTCTCTCTCTCTCTCTGTTTCTCTCTCTCTCTGTTTCTCTCTCTCTCTCTTTCTCTGTCTCTCTCTGTTTCTCTCTCTCTCTCTTTCTCTGTCTCTCTCTCTTTCTCTAACCCTCATAGGTCTCTACAGTGCTACCAATTTTTGTTTGTGAGCACCAGTGCCCCTAGAAAAAAAATCTCCCAGATAATAAATATTGTAATGATGACTTTGTAATGATTACTCTGAGTGCCATAGAGAATACACTGAGTGCAGATTCACAACCTTCATGCTTGCACCATTACGACAGGGAAAATGGCTTGTTTCTAGCCCATACTGTTCAAATATTATTACCCACATGACCTATATTACCCACATGACCTATATTACCCATATTACCCATATTATCCACATGACCTATATTACCCATATTACCCACATGACCTATATTACCCATATTATCCACATTACCTATATTATCCATATTACCCATTTTACCCACATGACCTATATTACCCACATGACCTATATTACCCATATTACCCACATGACCTATATTACCCATATTACCCACATGACCTATATTATCCATATTACCCACATGACCTATATTACCCATATTACCCATATTACCCATATTACCCACATGACCTATATTATCCATATTACCCACATGACCTATATTACCCACATGACCTATATTACCCATACTACCCACATGACCTATATTACCCATATTACCCACATGACCTATATTACCCACATCACCCATATTACCCACATGACCTATATTACCCATATTACCCACATGACCTATATTACCCATATTACCCATATTACCCACATTACCTATATTACCCATATTACCAATATTACCCACATGACCTATATTATCCATATTACCCACATGACCTATATTACCCACATGACCTATATTACCCATATTACCCATATTACCCACATGACCTATATTATCCATATTACCCACATGACCTATATTACCCACATGACCTATATTACCCATATTACCCACATGACCTATATTACCCATATTACCCACATGACCTATATTACCCATATTACCCACATGACCTATATTACCCATATTACCAATATTACCCACATGACCTATATTACCCATATTACCCATATTACCCACATGACCTATATTACCCACATTACCTATATTATCCATATTACCCATATTACCCACATGACCTATATTACCCACATGACCTATATTATCCATATTACCCACATGACCTATATTATCCATATTACCCACATGACCTATATTACCCACATGACCTATATTACCCATATTACCCACATGACCTATATTATCCATATTACCCACATGACCTATATTACCCATATTACCCACATGACCTATATTACCCATATTACCCACATGACCTATATTACCCATATTACCCACATGACCTATATTATCCATATTACCCATATTACCCACATGACCTTTATTACCCATATCCATGTTACCCATATTACCTATATTATCCACATTATCCATATTACCTATATTACCCACATCCATGTTACCTATGTTACCCATATTCATGTAACCTATATTACCCGTATCACCCTCATTACCCATATTATCCATGTTACCTATATTACCCATATTCATGTAACCTATATTACCCACATCCATATTACCCACATTATCTATATCACCCATATGATCCATATCACCCTCATTACCCATATGATCCATATCACCCTCATTACCCATATGACCCATATCCATGTTACCTATATTATCCATATTATCCATATTACCCATATCCATGTTACCCATATGATCCATATCACCCTCATTACCCATATGACCCATATCCATGTTACCTATATTATCCATATTACCCATATCCATGTTATGACACCCTCATTACCCATATGACCCATATCCATGTTACCTATATTATCCATATTATCCATATTCATGTAACCCCCATCCATATTACCACATTATCTATATCACCCATATGTCCATACCCCTCATTACCCATATGATCCATATCACCCTCATTACCCATATGACCCATATCCATGTTACCTATATTATCCATATTATCCATATTCATGTAACCTATATTACCCACATCCATATTACCCACATTATCTATATCACCCATATGATCCATATCACCCTCATTACCCATATGATCCATATCACGCACATTACCCATATCCATGTTACCTATATTATCCATATTATCCATATTACCCATATCCATGTTACCCATATGATCCATATCACCCTCATTACCCATATGACCCATATCCATGTTACCTATATTATCCATATTATCCATATTCATGTAACCTATATTACCCACATCCATATTACCCACATTATCTATATCACCCATATGATCCATATCACCCTCATTACCCATATGATCCATATCACCCTCATTATCCATATTATCCATATTCATGTTACCCATATTACCTTCATTACCCATATTATCCATATTGTCCATATTACCCATATTATCCATATTATCCATATCTCATACCCAGTTCTCAACCAGTCAGCAGCTAGCTAACTCACCCTGCCTTGTCTCTGTTCTCAACCAGTCAGCAGCTAGCTAACTCACCCTGCCTTGTCTCTATTATCAACCAGTCAGCAGCTAGCTAACTCACCCTGCCTTGTCTCTATTCTCAACCAGTCAGCAGCTAGCTAACTCACCCTGCCTTGTCTCTGTTCTCAACCAGTCAGCAGCTAGCTAACTCACCCTGCCTTGTCTCTGTTCTGAACCAGTCAGCAGCTAGCTAACTCACCCTGCCTTGTCTCTGTTCTCAACCAGTCAGCAGCTAGCTAACTCACCCTGCCTTGTCTCTGTTCTCAACCAGTCAGCAGCTAGCTAACTCACCCTGCCTTGTCTCTGTTCTCAACCAGTCAGTCAGCTAGCCTTGCTAACTCAGCACCCTGCCTTGTCTCTGTTCTCAACCAGTCAGCAGCTAGCTAACTCACCCTGCCTTGTCTCTGTTCTCAACCAGTCAGCAGCTAGCTAACTCACCCTGCCTTGTCTCTGTTCTCAACCAGTCAGCAGCTAGCTAACTCACCCTGCCTTGTCTCTTTTCTCAACCAGTCAGCAGCTAGCTAACTCACCCTGCCTTGTCTCTGTTCTCAACCAGTCAGCAGCTAGCTAACTCACCCTGCCTTGTTTCTGTTCTCAACCAGTCAGCAGCTAGCTAACTCACCCTGCCTTGTCTCTGTTCTCAACCAGTCAGCAGCTAGCTAACTCACCCTGCCTTGTCTCTGTTCTCAACCAGTCAGCAGCTAGCTAACTCACCCTGCCTTGTCTCTATTCTCAACCAGTCAGCAGCTAGCTAACTCACCCTGCCTTGTCTCTCTTCTCAACCAGTCAGCAGCTAGCTAACTCACCCTGCCTTGTCTCTGTTCTCAACCAGTCAGCAGCTAGCTAACTCACCCTGCCTTGTCTCTGTTCTCAACCAGTCAGCAGCTAGCTAACTCACCCTGCCTTGTCTCTGTTCTCAACCAGTCAGCAGCTAGCTAACTCACCCTGCCTTGTCTCTCTTCTCAACCAGTCAGCAGCTAGCTAACTCACCCTGCCTTGTCTCTGTTCTCAACCAGTCAGCAGCTAGCTAACTCACCCTGCCTTGTCTCTGTTCTCAACCAGTCAGCAGCTAGCTAACTCACCCTGCCTTGTCTCTGTTCTCAACCAGTCAGCAGCTAGCTAACTCACCCTGCCTTGTCTCTGTTCTCAACCAGTCAGCAGCTAGCTAACTCACCCTGCCTTGTCTCTATTCTCAACCAGTCAGCAGCTAGCTAACTCACCCTGCCTTGTCTCTGTTCTCAACCAGTCAGCAGCTAGCTAACTACTGTGAAGACCTGGCCAAACAGGTTTCTGTTGGAGCCTTCAGATGTTCTTTCTCTCTTCATGATTTGATAGGGTCTTGTTATGGTTGGTCTCATTGTGAAATGTAACGTGTTTATTTATTTTCCCTTTTGTACTTTTAACTATTTGCACATTGTTACTACACTGCATATATACATAATATGACATTTGAAATGTCTCTATTGCTTTGTAACTTTTGTGAGTGTAATGTTTACTGTTCATTTTTATTGTTTATTTCACTTTAGTTGATCTATTTCACTTGCTTTGGCAATGCTAACATATGTTTCCCATCTCAATAAACCCCTTAAATTGAATTGAATATATGAGAGTTATGGGTGAGGGAGAGAGGGGGTTATGGGTGAGGGAGAGAGGGGGGGTTATGGGTGAGGGAGAGAGGGGGGGTTATGGGTGAGAGAGAGGGGGTGGGCTATTGGGTGAGAGAAGGAGAGAGGGGGCTATGGGTGAGAGAGAGGGGGGGCTATGGGTGAGAGAGGGGGTATTGGGTGAGAGAGAGGGGGTGGGCTATTGGGTGAGAGAAGGGGAGAGGGGGCTATGGGTGAGAGAGAGGGGGGCTATGGGTGAGAGAGAGGGGGTATTGGGTGAGAGAGAAGGGGAGAGTGGGGGTTATGGGTGAGAGAGGGGGGTATTGGGTGAGAGAGAAGGGGAGAGTGGGGGTTATGGGTGAGAGAAGGGTTAGACATGGGAAAGGAAATAGAGAGAGACAGTGAGTGTTGTGCTAGAGAGAGAGAGGGATAAAGAGAGACAGGGAGTGTTGTGCTAGAGAGAGAGAGGGATAAAGAGAGACAGGGAGTGTTGTGCTAGAGAGAGAGAGGGATAAAGAGAGACAGGGAGTGTTGTGCTAGAGAGAGAGAGGGATAAAGAGAGAGGGATAGAGAGAGACAGTGAGTGTTGTGCTAGAGAGAGAGAGGGATAGAGAGAGACAGTGAGTGTTGTGCTAGAGAGAGAGAGGGATAGAGAGAGACAGTGAGTGTTGTGCTAGAGAGAGAGGGATAAAGAGAGACAGTGAGTGTTGTGCTAGAGAGAGGGGGATAAAGAGAGACAGTGAGTGTTGTGCTAGAGAGAGAGAGAGGGCTAAAGAGAGACAGTGAGTGTTGTGCTAGAGAGAGAGGGATAAAGAGAGACAGTGAGTGTTGTGCTAGAGAGAGAGAGGGATAAAGAGAGACAGTGAGTGTTGTGCTAGAGAGAGAGGGATAAAGAGAGACAGTGAGTGTTGTGCTAGAGAGAGAGGGATAAAGAGAGACAGTGAGTGTTGTGCTAGAGAGAGAGGGATAAAGAGAGACAGTGAGTGTTGTACTAGAGAGAGAGGGATAAAGAGAGACAGTGAGTGTTGTGCTAGAGAGAGAGAGAGATAAAGAGAGACAGTGAGTGTTGTGCTAGAGAGAGAGGGATAAAGAGAGACAGTGAGTGTTGTGCTAGAGAGAGAGAGATAACGAGAGACAGTGAGTGTTGTGCTAGAGAGAGAGAGAGATAAAGAGAGACAGGGAGTGTTGTGCTAGAGAGAGAGATAAAGAGAAACAGTGAGTGTTGTGCTAGAGAGAGAGAGAGAGATAAAGAGAGACAGTGAGTGTTGTGCTAGAGAGAGAGAGGGATAAAGAGAGACAGTGAGTGTTGTGCTAGAGAGAGATGGATAAAGAGAGACAGTGAGTGTTGTGCTAGAGAGAGAGAGGGATAAAGAGAGACAGGGAGTGTTGTGCTAGAGAGAGAGGGATAAAGAGAGACAGGGAGTGTTGTGCTAGAGAGAGAGAGGGATAAAGAGACAGTGAGTGTTGTGCTAGAGAGAGAGGGATAAAGAGAGACAGTGAGTGTTGTGCTAGAGAGAGAGAGGGATAAAGAGAGACAGTGAGTGTTGTGCTAGAGAGAGAGGGATAAAGAGAGACAGGGAGTGTTGTGCTAGAGAGAGAGAGGGATAAAGAGAGACAGGGAGTGTTGTGCTAGAGAGAGAGGGATAAAGAGAGACAGGGAGTGTTGTGCTAGAGAGAGAGAGGGATAAAGAGACAGTGAGTGTTGTGCTAGAGAGAGAGGGATAAAGAGAGACAGTGAGTGTTGTGCTAGAGAGAGAGAGGGATAAAGAGAGACAGGGAGTGTTGTGCTAGAGAGAGAGGGATAAAGAGAGACAGGGAGTGTTGTGCTAGAGAGAGAGAGGGATAAAGAGAGACAGGGAGTGTTGTGCTAGAGAGAGAGGGATAAAGAGAGACAGGGAGTGTTGTGCTAGAGAGAGAGAGGGATAAAGAGAGACAGTGAGTGTTGTGCTAGAGAGAGAGAGGGATAAAGAGAGACAGGGAGTGTTGTGCTAGAGAGAGAGGGATAAAGAGAGACAGTGAGTGTTGTGCTAGAGAGAGAGAGGGATAAAGAGAGACAGTGAGTGTTGTGCTAGAGAGAGAGGGATAAAGAGAGACAGTGAGTGTTGTGCTAGAGAGCGAGAGAGAGGGATAAAGAGAGACATTGAGTGTTGTGCTAGAGAGAGAGGGATAAAGAGAGACAGTGAGTGTTGTGCTAGAGAGAGAGAGGGATAGAGAGAGACAGTGAGTGTTGTGCTAGAGAGAGAGGGATAAAGAGAGACAGTGAGTGTTGTGCTAGAAGAGGGGGATAAAGAGAGACAGTGAGTGTTGTGCTAGAGAGAGAGATAAAGAGAGACATTGAGTGTTGTGCTAGAGAGAGAGATAAAGAGAGACAGTGAGTAAAGAGAGACAGTTTGTGCTAGAGAGAGAGGGATAAAGAGAGACAGTGAGTGTTGTACTAGAGAGAGAGGGATAAAGAGAGACAGTGAGTGTTGTGCTAGAGAGAGAGAGATAAAGAGAGACAGTGAGTGTTGTGCTAGAGAGAGAGGGATAAAGAGAGACAGTGAGTGTTGTGCTAGAGAGAGAGAGATAACGAGAGACAGTGAGTGTTGTGCTAGAGAGAGAGAGAGATAAAGAGAGACAGGGAGTGTTGTGCTAGAGAGAGAGATAAAGAGAAACAGTGAGTGTTGTGCTAGAGAGAGAGAGGGATAGAGAGAGACAGTGAGTGTTGTGCTAGAGAGAGAGGGATAAAGAGAGACAGTGAGTGTTGTGCTAGAGAGAGAGATAAAGAGAGACAGTGAGTGTTGTGCTAGAGAGAGAGAGGGATAGAGAGAGACAGTGAGTGTTGTGCTAGAGAGAGAGGGATAAAGAGAGACAGTGAGTGTTGTGCTAGAGAGAGAGAGGGATAAAGAGAGACAGGGAGTGTTGTGCTAGAGAGAGAGGGATAAAGAGAGACAGGGAGTGTTGTGCTAGAGAGAGAGAGAGGGATAAAGAGACAGTGAGTGTTGTGCTAGAGAGAGAGGGGGATAAAGAGAGACAGTGAGTGTTGTGCTAGAGAGAGAGAGGGATAAAGAGAGACAGGGAGTGTTGTGCTAGAGAGAGGATAAAGAGAGACAGGGAGTGTTGTGCTAGAGAGAGAGAGGATAAAGAGAGACAGGGAGTGTTGTGCTTGAGAGAGAGGGATAAAGAGAGACAGGGAGTGTTGTGCTAGAGAGAGAGAGGGATAAAGAGAGACAGTGAGTGTTGTGCTAGAGAGAGAGAGGGATAAAGAGAGACAGGGAGTGTTGTGCTAGAGAGAGAGGGATAAAGAGAGACAGTGAGTGTTGTGCTAGAGAGAGAGAGGATAAAGAGAGACAGTGAGTGTTGTGCTGAGAGAGAGGATAAAGAGAGACAGTGAGTGTTGTGCTAGAGAGAGAGAGGGATAGAGAGAGACAGTGAGTGTTGTGCTAGAGAGAGAGGGATAAAGAGAGACAGTGAGTGTTGTGCTAGAGAGAGGGGGATAAAGAGAGACAGTGAGTGTTGTGCTAGAGAGAGAGGGATAAAGAGAGACAGTGAGTGTTGTGCTAGAGAGAGAGAGGGATAAAGAGAGACAGTGAGTGTTGTGCTAGAGAGAGAGGGATAAAGAGAGACAGTGAGTGTTGTGCTAGAGAGAGAGAGGGATAAAGAGAGACAGTGAGTGTTGTGCTAGAGAGAGAGGGATAAAGAGAGACAGTGAGTGTTGTGCTAGAGAGAGAGGGATAAAGAGAGACAGTGAGTGTTGTGCTAGAGAGAGAGGGATAAAGAGAGACAGAGTGTTGTACTAGAGAGAGAGGGATAAAGAGAGACAGTGAGTGTTGTGCTAGAGAGAGAGAGATAAAGAGAGACAGTGAGTGTTGTGCTAGAGAGAGAGGGATAAAGAGAGACAGTGAGTGTTGTGCTAGAGAGAGAGAGATAACGAGAGACAGTGAGTGTTGTGCTGAGAGAGAGAGAGATAAAGAGAGACAGGGAGTGTTGTGCTAGAGAGAGATAAAGAGAAACAGTGAGTGTTGTGCTAGAGAGAGAGAGAGATAAAGAGAGACAGTGAGTGTTGTGCTAGAGAGAGAGAGGGATAAAGAGAGACAGTGAGTGTTGTGCTAGAGAGAGATGGATAAAGAGAGACAGTGAGTGTTGTAGAGAGAGAGATAAAGAGAGACAGGGAGTGTTGTGCTAGAGAGAGAGGGATAAAGAGAGACAGGGAGTGTTGTGCTAGAGAGAGAGAGGGATAAAGAGACAGTGAGTGTTGTGCTAGAGAGAGAGGGATAAAGAGAGACAGTGAGTGTTGTGCTAGAGAGAGAGAGGGATAAAGAGAGACAGTGAGTGTTGTGCTAGAGAGAGAGGGATAAAGAGAGACAGGGAGTGTTGTGCTAGAGAGAGAGAGGGATAAAGAGAGACAGGGAGTGTTGTGCTAGAGAGAGAGGGATAAAGAGAGACAGGGAGTGTTGTGCTAGAGAGAGAGAGGATAAAGAGACAGTGAGTGTTGTGCTAGAGAGAGAGGGATAAAGAGAGACAGTGAGTGTTGTGCTAGAGAGAGAGGGGATAAAGAGAGACAGGGAGTGTTGTGCTAGAGAGAGAGGGAGAGACAGGGAGTGTTGTGCTAAGAGAGAGGGATAAAGAGAGACAGGGAGTGTTGTGCTAGAGAGAGAGGGATAAAGAGAGACAGGGAGTGTTGTGCTAGAGAGAGAGGGGATAAAGAGAGACAGTGAGTGTTGTGCTAGAGAGAGAGGGGATAAAGAGAGACAGGAGTGTTGTGCTAGAGAGAGGGATAAAGAGAGACAGTGAGTGTTGTGCTAGAGAGAGAGGGATAAAGAGAGACAGTGAGTGTTGTGCTAGAGAGAGAGGGATAAAGAGAGACAGTGAGTGTTGTGCTAGAGAGCGAGAGAGAGGGATAAAGAGAGACATTGAGTGTTGTGCTAGAGAGAGAGGGATAAAGAGAGACAGTGAGTGTTGTGCTAGAGAGAGAGAGGGATAGAGAGAGACAGTGAGTGTTGTGCTAGAGAGAGAGGGATAAAGAGAGACAGTGAGTGTTGTGCTAGAGAGAGGGGGATAAAGAGAGACAGTGAGTGTTGTGCTAGAGAGAGAGAGGGCTAAAGAGAGACATTGAGTGTTGTGCTAGAGGGAGAGGGATAAAGAGAGACAGTGAGTGTTGTGCTAGAGAGAGAGAGGGCTAAAGAGAGACATTGAGTGTTGTGCTAGAGAGAGAGAGATAAAGAGAGACAGTGAGTGTTGTGCTAGAGAGAGAGGGATAAAGAGAGACAGTGAGTGTTGTACTAGAGAGAGAGGGATAAAGAGAGACAGTGAGTGTTGTGCTAGAGAGAGAGAGATAAAGAGAGACAGTGAGTGTTGTGCTAGAGAGATAAAGAGAGACAGTGAGTGTTGTGCTAGAGAGAGAGAGATAAAGAGAGACAGTGAGTGTTGTGCTAGAGAGAGAGAGAGATAAAGAGAGACAGGGAGTGTTGTGCTAGAGAGAGAGATAAAGAGAAACAGTGAGTGTTGTGCTAGAGAGAGAGAGGGATAGAGAGAGACAGTGAGTGTTGTGCTAGAGAGAGAGGGATAAAGAGAGACAGTGAGTGTTGTGCTAGAGAGAGAGAGAGATAAAGAGAGACAGTGAGTGTTGTGCTAGAGAGAGAGAGGGATAGAGAGAGACAGTGAGTGTTGTGCTAGAGAGAGAGGGATAAAGAGAGACAGTGAGTGTTGTGCTAGAGAGAGAGAGGGATAAAGAGAGACAGGGAGTGTTGTGCTAGAGAGAGAGGGATAAAGAGAGACAGGGAGTGTTGTGCTAGAGAGAGAGAGGGATAAAGAGAGACAGTGAGTGTTGTGCTAGAGAGAGAGGGATAAAGAGAGACAGTGAGTGTTGTGCTAGAGAGAGAGGGATAAAGAGAGACAGGGAGTGTTGTGCTAGAGAGAGAGGGATAAAGAGAGACAGGGAGTGTTGTGCTAGAGAGAGAGGGATAAAGAGAGACAGGGATAAGAGAGAGGATAAAGACAGGGAGTGTTGTGCTAGAGAGAGAGGGATAAAGAGAGACAGTGAGTGTTGTGCTAGAGAGAGAGAGGATAAAGAGAGACAGTGAGTGTTGTGCTAGAGAGAGAGGGATAAAGAGAGACAGTGAGTGTTGTGCTAGAGAGAGAGAGGGATAAAGAGAGACAGTGAGTGTTGTGCTAGAGAGAGAGGGATAAAGAGAGACAGTGAGTGTTGTGCTAGAGAGAGAGGGGATAAAGAGAGACAGTGAGTGTTGTGCTAGAGAGAGAGGGATAAAGAGAGACAGTGAGTGTTGTGCTAGAGAGAGAGAGGGATAAAGAGAGACAGTGAGTGTTGTGCTAAGAGAGAGGGATAAAGAGAGACAGTGAGTGTTGTGCTAGAGAGAGAGATAAAGAGGTGATAGAGAGAGAGACAGTGAGTGTTGTGCTAGAGAGAGAGGGATAAAGAGAGGGAGTGTTGTGCTAGAAGAGAGAGGGATAAAGAGACAGTGAGTGTTGTGCTAGAGAGAGAGAGGGATAAAGAGAGACAGTGAGTGTTGTGCTAGAGAGAGGGGATAAAGAGAGACAGGAGTGTTGTGCTAGAGAGAGAGAGGGATAAAGAGAGACAGTGAGTGTTGTGCTAGAGAGAGAGAGAGGGATAAAGAGAGACAGTGAGTGTTGTGCTAGAGAGAGAGGGATAAAGAGAGACAGTGAGTGTTGTGCTAGAGAGAGAGGGATAAAGAGAGACAGTGAGTGTTGTGCTAGAGAGAGAGGGGGATAAAGAGAGACAGTGAGTGTTGTGCTAGAGAGAGAGGGATAAAGAGAGACAGTGAGTGTTGTGCTAGAGAGAGAGGGATAAAGAGAGACAGTGAGTGTTGTGCTAGAGAGAGAGAGGGATAAAGAGAGACAGTGAGTGTTGTGCTAGAGAGAGAGAGGGATAAAGAGAGACAGTGAGTGTTGTGCTAGAGAGAGAGGGATAAAGAGAGAGAGGGATAAAGAGAGACAGTGAGTGTTGTGCTAGAGAGAGAGAGGGATAAAGAGAGACAGTGATTGTTGTGCTAGAGAGAGAGGGATAAAGAGAGACAGTGAGTGTAGTGCTAGAGAGAGAGGGATAAAGAGAGACAGTGAGTGTAGTGCTAGAGAGAGAGGGATAAAGAGAGACAGTGAGTGTTGTGCTAGAGAGAGAGAGGATAAAGAGAGACAGTGAGTGTTGTGCTAGAGAGAGAGAGGGATAAAGAGAGACAGTGAGTGTTGTGCTAGAGAGAGAGAGGGATAAAGAGAGACAGTGAGTGTTGTGCTAGAGAGAGAGGGATAAAGAGAGACAGTGAGTGTTGTGCTAGAGAGAGATGGATAAAGAGAGACAGTGAGTGTTGTGCTAGAGAGAGAGAGAGGGATAGAGAGAGAGAGGGATAGAGAGAGACAGTGAGTGTTGTGCTAGAGAGAGAGAGGGATAGAGAGAGACAGGGATACAGAGAGAGAGGGATAGAGAGAGACAGTGAGTGTTGTGCTAGAGAGAGGGATAAAGAGAGACAGTGAGTGTTGCGCTAGAGAGAGAAGGATAAAGAGAGACAGTGAGTGTTGTGCTAGAGAGAGAGGGATAGAGATAGACAGTGAGTGTTGTGCTAGAGAGAGAGAGGGATAAAGAGAGACAGTGAGTGTTGTGCTAGAGAGAGAGAGGGATAAAGAGAGACAGTGAGTGTTGTGCTAGAGAGAGAGGGATAAAGAGAGACAGTGAGTGTTGTGCTAGAGAGAGAGGGATAAAGAGAGACAGTGAGTGTTGTGCTAGAGAGAGAGGGATAAAGAGAGACAGTGAGTGTTGTGCTAGAGAGAGAGGGATAAAGAGAGACAGTGAGTGTTGTGCTAGAGAGAGAGGGATAAAGAGAGACAGTGAGTGTTGTGCTAGAGAGAGAGGGATAAAGAGAGACAGTGAGTGTTGTGCTAGAGAGAGAGGGATAAAGAGAGACAGTGAGTGTTGTGCTAGAGAGAGAGGGATAAAGAGAGACAGTGCGTGTTGTGCTAGAGAGAGAGAGGGATAAAGAGACAGTGAGTGTTGTGCTAGAGAGAGAGGGATAAAGAGAGACTGTGAGTGTTGTGCTAGAGAGAGAGGGGGATAAAGAGAGACAGTGAGTGTTGTGCTAGAGAGAGAGAGGGATAAAGAGACAGTGAGTGTTGTGCTAGAGAGAGAGAGGGATAAAGAGACAGTGAGTGTTGTGCTAGAGAGAGAGAGGGATAAAGAGAGACAGGGAGTGTTGTGCTAGAGAGAGAGGGATAAAGAGAGACAGTGAGTGTTGTGCTAGAGAGAGAGGGATAAAGAGAGACAGTGAGTGTTGTGCTAGAGAGAGAGGGATAAAGAGAGACAGTGAGTGTTGTGCTAGAGAGAGAGGGATAGAGAGAGACAGTGAGTGTTGTGCTAGAGAGAGAGGGATAGAGAGAGACAGTGAGTGTTGTGCTAGAGAGAGAGGGATAAAGAGAGACAGTGAGTGTTGTGCTAGAGAGAGAGAGGGATAGAGAGAGAGAGGGATAGAGAGAGACAGTGAGTGTTGTGCTAGAGAGAGAGGGATAAAGAGAGACAGTGAGTGTTGTGCTAGAGAGAGAGGGATAAAGAGAGACAGTGAGTGTTGTGCTAGAGAGAGAGGGATAAAGAGAGACAGTGAGTGTTGTGCTAGAGAGAGAGAGGGATAAAGAGAGACAGTGAGTGTTGTGCTAGAGAGAGAGAGGGATAGAGAGAGACAGTGAGTGTTGTGCCAGAGAGAGAGGGATAAAGAGAGACAGTGAGTGTTGTGCTAGAGAGAGAGAGGGATAGAGAGAGAGAGGGATAGAGAGAGACAGTGAGTGTTGTGCTAGAGAGAGAGAGGGATAAAGAGACAGTGAGTGTTGTGCTAGAGAGAGAGAGGGATAAAGAGACAGTGAGTGTTGTGCTAGAGAGAGAGAGGGATAAAGAGAGACAGGGAGTGTTGTGCTAGAGAGAGAGGGATAAAGAGAGACAGTGAGTGTTGTGCTAGAGAGAGAGGGATAAAGAGAGACAGTGAGTGTTGTGCTAGAGAGAGAGGGATAGAGAGAGACAGTGAGTGTTGTGCTAGAGAGAGAGAGGGATAGAGAGAGACAGTGAGTGTTGTGCTAGAGAGAGAGGGATAGAGAGAGACAGTGAGTGTTGTGCTAGAGAGAGAGGGATAAAGAGAGACAGTGAGTGTTGTGCTAGAGAGAGAGAGGGATAGAGAGAGAGACAGTGAGTGTTGTGCTAGAGAGAGAGAGGGATAGAGAGAGAGAGAGGGATAGAGAGAGAGAGGGATAGAGAGAGACAGTGAGTGTTGTGCTAGAGAGAGAGAGGGTTAGAGAGAGAGAGGGATAGAGAGAGAGAGGGATAGAGAGAGAGAGGGATAGAGAGAGACAGTGAGTGTTGTGCTAGAGAGAGAGGGATAAAGAGAGACAGTGAGTGTTGTGCTAGAGAGAGAGGGATAAAGAGAGACAGTGAGTGTTGTGCTAGAGAGAGAGGGATAAAGAGAGACAGTGAGTGTTGTGCTAGAGAGAGAGAGGGATAAAGAGAGACAGTGAGTGTTGTGCTAGAGAGAGAGAGGGATAGAGAGAGACAGTGAGTGTTGTGCCAGAGAGAGAGGGATAAAGAGAGACAGTGAGTGTTGTGCTAGAGAGAGAGAGGGATAGAGAGAGAGAGGGATAGAGAGAGACAGTGAGTGTTGTGCTAGAGAGAGAGAGGGATAAAGAGAGACAGTGAGTGTTGTGCTAGAGAGAGAGAGGGATAAAGAGAGACAGTGAGTGTTGTGCTAGAGAGAGAGAGGGATAGAGAGAGACAGTGAGTGTTGTGCTAGAGA
>NC_088407.1:15144351-15191851 GCF_034236695.1 Oncorhynchus nerka
GATATAGAGAGTTATAGAGAGCGATATAGAGTAATAGAGAGAGTTATAGATCGAGTTATAGAGATAGATATAGAGTTAGAGAGGGTTATAGAGAAAGCGATAGAAAGAGATATAGATATAGAGTTATAGTGAGAGATATATAGATATAGTTATAGAAAGAGATATAGAGTTATAGAGAGTTATAGATTTATAGAGAGGGTTATAGAGAGAGATATAGATTTATAGAGAGAGAGAGAGAGAATTTTAGAGAGATGTAGAGAAGGTTAAAGAGAGATATTGAGAGAGTTATAGAGAGAGATATAGATTTATAGAGCGAGTTATAGATAGAGATATAGATTTATAGAGAGAGTTATAGATAGAGAAATAGAAGTATAGAGAGATATGGAATTGTAGAGATAGATATAGAGATAGATATAGAGAGATATAGAGAGATATATAGATAGAGTTCTAGATTTATAGTTGTAGATATAGAGAAAGATATAGAGATACATGTATAGAGCGAGATATATATATATAGAGAGATCTAGAGAAAGATACATAGAGATATATATAGAGAGATATAGAGAGGGTTATAGAGAGAAATGTAGAGGGTTATAGAGAGAGATATAGATTTATAGAGCGAGTTATAGATATAGAATTATAGAGAACGATATAGAGAGTTATAGAGAGCGATATAGAGTAATAGAGAGAGTTATAGATCGAGTTATAGAGATAGATATAGAATTATAGAGAACGATAGAGAGTTATAGAGAGAGATATAGAGTAATAGAGAGCGTTATAGATTGAGTTATAGAGATAGATATAGAGTTAGAGAGGGTTATAGAGAAAGCGATAGAAAGAGAGTTATAGTGAGAGATATATAGATATAGTTATAGAAAGAGATATAGAGAGATATAGAGTTATAGAGAGTTATAGATTTATAGAGAGGGTTATAGAGAGATATATATTTATAGAGAGAGAGAGAGAGAATTTTAGAGAGATGTAGAGAAGGTTAAAGAGAGATGTAGAGAAGGTTAAAGAGAGATATTGAGAGAGTTATAGAGAGATATAGATTTATAGAGCGAGTTATAGATAGAGATATAGATTTATAGAGAGAGTTATAGATAGAGAAATAGAAGTATAGAGAGATATGGAATTGTAGAGATAGATATAGAGATAGATATAGAGAGATATAGAGAGATATATAGATAGAGTTCTGGATTTATAGTTGTAGATAGATTTAGAATTATAGAGAGAGATATAGATTTATAGAGAGAGTTATAGAATTATAGAGAGATAGAGAGAGAGATGTAGAGAAAGTTATAGAGAGATATTGAGAGATATAGAGAGAGTTATAGATAGAGATATAGAGTTATAGAGTTATAGAGAGAGATAGAGTTATAGAGAGAGATATAGAGTTATAGAGAGAGTTATAGATAGAGATATAGAGTTATAGAGAGAGTTATAGAGGGAGATATAGATATAGAGTTATAGATAGAGATATAGATATATAGAGTTATAGATAGAGATATAGAGTTATAGAGAGAGCTATATAGTTATAGATAGAGTTATAGATAGAGATATAGAGATATAGAGTTATAGAGAGAGCTATATAGTTATAGATAGAGATAGAGTTATAGAGATATATAGAGAGAGAGAATTTTAGAGAGATGTAGAGAAAGTTATAGAGAGATATTGAGAGAGATATAGAGAGTTAAAGATTTATAGAGAGAGTTATAGATAGAGATATAGATTTATAGAGAGTTAAATAGAGAGATATAGATTTATAGAGAGAGTTATAGATAGAGATATAGAAGTATAGAGAGATATGGAATTGTAGAGATAGTTATAGAGAGATATAGAGAGATATATAGATAGAGTTCTAGATTTATAGTTATAGATAGATTTAGATTTATAGAGAGAGATATAGCGCGTTATAGAGAGAGATATAGAGAGTTATAGATTTATAGAGAGAGTTATAGAATTATAGAGAGATAGAGAGAGATGTAGAGAAAGTTATAGAGAGATATTGAGAGTTATGGAGAGAGTTATAGATAGAGCTATAGAGTTATAGATAGAGGTATAGAGAGAGATAGAGAGAGTTATAGATAGAGATATAGAGTTATAGAGAGAGATATAGAGAGATATAGAATTATATAGAGAGATATAGAGTTATAGAGCGAGTTATAGAGATAGATAGAGTTATAGAGAGAGATATAGAATTATAGAGAGATTTAGAGAGATATAGAGTTATAGAGAGATATAGAGTTATAGAGATTTAGAATTATAGAGAGAGATATAGCGCGTTATAGAGAGTTATAGATTTATAGAGAGAGTTATAGAGAGATATTGAGAGTTATGGAGAGAGTTATAGATAGAGATAGAGAGTTATAGATAGAGATATAGCTTTATAGAGAGTTATAGATAGAGATATAGATTTATAGAGAGAGTTAAATAGAGAGATATAGATTTATAGAGAGAGTTATAGATAGAGATATAGATGTATAGAGAGAGTTATAGAGATATATAGAGAGATATATAGACAGAGTTCTAGATTTATAGTTATAGATAGATTTAGAATTATAGAGATATAGCGCGTTATAGAGAGTTATAGATTTATAGAGAGAGTTATAGAGAGAGATGTAGAGAAAGTTATAGAGAGATATTGAGAGTTATGGAGAGAGTTATATATAGAGATAGAGAGTTATAGATAGAGATAAAGAATTATAGAGAGTTATAGAGGTATAGAGAGAAATATAGATAGAGTTATAGAGAGAGTTATAGATATAGAGTTATAGAGAGAGTTATAGATAGAGATATAGATTTATAGAGAGAGTTATTGATCGAGTTATAGAGAGAGATATAGAGTTATAGAGCGAGTTATAGAGATAGATAGAGTTATAGAGAGAGATATAGAATTATAGAGAGATATAGAGTTATATAGAGAGAAAAAAGAGTTATAGAGATATAGAGTTATATAGAGTTATAGAGAGAGATATAGAGTTATAGAGAGAGTTATAGATAGAGATATAGAGTTATATAGAGAGAGATAGAGTTATAGAGAGGGTTATAGATAGAGAGTTATAGAGAGAGTTATAGAGAGAGATAGAGATATAGAGTTATAGAGAGAGATATAGAGTTATAGAGAGAGCTATAGAGATATATAGAGAGATATAGAGTTATATAGAGAGATATAGACTTATAGAGAGAGATATAGAGTTATAGAGAGAGATGTAGAGTTATAGAGAGATATAGAGTTATATAGAGAAATATAGAGTTATATAGAGAAATATAGAGTTATATAGAGATATATAGAGTTATATAGAGATATATAGAGTTATATAGAGAGAGATATAGAGTTATAGAGAGAGATATAGAGTTAGAGATATAGAGTTATAGAGAGAGATATAGAGTTATAGAGAGAGATATAGAGTTATAGATAGAGATATAGAGTTATAGATAGAGTTCTAGAGATATAGAGAGAGAGATATAGAGTTATAGAGATTTATAACTCTATATATAGAGATTTATAGAGAGAGTTATAGAGAGAGTTATTGGCCTAAACATCAGCGCCACAGGTAACTTCCACAAAGCTGTGAACGATCTGAGAGACAAGGCAAGAAGGGCATTCTATGCCATCAAAAGGAACATAAATTTCAACATACCAATTAGGATTTGGCTAAAAATACTTGAATCAGTCATAGAGCCCATTGCCCTTTATGGTTGTGAGGTCTGGGGTCCGCTCACCAACCAAGACTTCACAAAATGGGACAAACACCAAATTGAGACTCTGCACGCAGAATTCTGCAAAAATATCCTCCGTGTACAACGTAGAACACCAAATAATGCATGCAGAGCAGAATTAGGCCGATACCTGCTAATGATCAAAAATCCAGAAAAGAGCCTTTAAAATCTATAACCACCTAAAAGGAAGCGATTCCCAAACCTTCCATAACAAAGCCATCACATACAGAGAGATGAACCTGAGAAGAGTCCCCTAAGCAAGCTGGTCCTGGGGCTCTGTTCACAAACACAAACACACCCTACAGAGCCCCAGGACAATTAGACCCAACCAAATCATGAGAAAACAAAAAGATAATTACTTGACACATTGGAAAGAATTAACAAAAAAACAGCAAACTAGAAT
This sequence comes from Oncorhynchus nerka, assembly GCF_034236695.1. Taxonomy (NCBI): domain Eukaryota; kingdom Metazoa; phylum Chordata; class Actinopteri; order Salmoniformes; family Salmonidae; genus Oncorhynchus; species Oncorhynchus nerka. The sequence continues at coordinate 15,148,478 of NC_088407.1, forward strand.
GCTATTTGGCCCTACACAGAGAGTACACAGTGGCAGAATACCTGACCACTGTGACTGACCCAAAATTAAGGAAGGCTTTGACTATGTACAGACTCAGTGAGCATAGCCTTGCTATTGAGAAAGGCCGCCGTAGGCAGACCTGACTCTCAAGAGAACACAGGCTATGTGCACATTGCCCACAAAATGAGGTGGAAACTGAGCTGCACTTCCTAACCTCCTGCCCAATGTATGACCATATTAGAGACATATATTTCCCTCAGATTACACAGATCCACAAAGAATTCGAAAACAAATCCAATTTTGAAAAACTCCCATATCTACTGGGTGAAATTCCACAGTGTGCCATCACAGCAGCAAGATGTGTGACCTGTTGCCACGAGAAAAGGGCAACCAGTGAAGAACAAACACCATTGTAAATACAACCCATATTTATGCTTATTTATTTTATCTTGTGTCCTTTAACCATTTGTACATTGTTAAAACACTGTATATATATAATATGACATTTGGATTGTCTTTATTGTTTTGAAACTTCTGTATGTGTAATGCTTACTGTTAATTTTCATTGTTTATTTCACTTTTATATATTATCTACCTCACTTGCTTTGGCAATGTTAACACATGTTTCCCATGCCAATAAAGCACCTTGAATTGAATTGAATTGATATACAGTTATAGAGAGAGTTATAGATAGAGATATAGCGTTATAGAGAGAGATAGAGTTATAGAGAGAGTTATAGATACGAGATAGAGAGAGTTATAGATAGAGATATAGCGTTATAGAGAGAGTTATATAGAGAGATATAGAGTTATAGAGAGAGATATAGAGTGTGTGTGTGTGTGTGTGTGTGTGTGTGTGTGAGAGAGAGAGTGGGTATGTTCCTGTTACCCTGAGCTGCCCCTCCTGCTTCACCATGACCTGGTTTTAACTTGGACATAGTTTGGTTGAGAGTACAGTACGTTGAGCACTGATGTGTTGGGCTGGTTGAGACTTACTGACACTCAACACTCCCCATTGCTGCCTCACCTCCTGCCTCCTCACTCCTGTTTCCATGGAGATGTATAGAATGGTAATAGAGATGCATTATGGTGCATTGTGGATCTTCCATAGGAGGCTGGTACTCCTGACTTCGCAAGGAGACTACATCCCCCATGCTCCTTGGCTGCTCTTCCTCTCCTTCCCCCTCCTCTTCCTTCCTCTCCTTCCCCCTCCTCTTCCTTCCTCTCTTTCCTCCTCCTCCTCCTCCTCTTCATTCCTCTCCTTTCCTCTCCTCTTCCTCCTCTTCTTCCTCTTTCCCCCTCCTCTTCCTCCTTTTCCTTCCCCCTCCTCTGTATTTCTCTCCTTCACCCCACCTCTTCCACCTCTTCCTTCCTCTCCTTCTACTCCTCCTCTTCCCCCTCTTCCTGACTCTCCTACCCCATCCTCCTCCTCTACCTTCTCCTCCCCTCTTTCTCCCTCCTCCTACTCCTCCTCTTCACCCTCTTCCTGACTCTCCTACCCCATCCTCCTCCTCTACCTTCTCCTCCCCTCTTTCTCCCTCCTCCTACTCCTCCTCTTCACCCTCTTCCTGACTCTCCTACCCCATCCTCCTCCTCTACCTTCTCCTCCCCTCTTTCTCCTACTCCTCCTCTTCCCCTTCTTCCTGACTCTCCTACCCCATCCTCCTCCTCTACCTTCTCCTCCCCTCTTTCTCCCTCTTCTTCACTTTCTCCCTCTTTCTCCCTCTCCTCCTACTCCTCCTCTTCCTGCTCTTCCTCCTCCTGTATTTTATCTCTGCTAGTAGTAGTGTATTTAAAGGGGATTATTTTGAGGCACATGAGCTGTGTCTTTGGTGTTTCTCTCTGTAGTGGGGTGTTTGGCCCAGCATCGTCTGGGTTAGGAGAGGGTTTGGCCCAGCATCGTCCGGGTTAGGAGAGGGTTTGGCCCAGCATCGTCCGGGTTAGGAGAGGGTTTGGCCCAGCATCGTCCGGGTTAGGAGAGGGTTTGGCCCAGCATCGTCCGGGTTAGGAGAGGGTTTGGCTCAGCATCGTCCGGGTTAGGAGAGGGTTTGGCCCAGCATCGTCCGGGTTAGGAGAGGGTTTGGCCCAGCATCGTCTGGGTTAGGGGAGAGTTTTTAACCATGTTTTATTTGAATGACATTTAACATTTTGATTGATTAAATCTCTTGAGATGTGCCATCTTGTTTCAAGAGTGTCCAAATGAAAACAACAAATAAACAAACAACAATAATAAGACAAACTACTGCTACAACTACTGATATTACTACTAATAGGCCTTTAACTAAGACAAACTACTGCTACAACTACTGATATTACTACTAATAGGCCTTTAACTAAGACAAACTACTGCTACAACTACTGATATTACTACTAATAGGCCTTTAACTAAGACAAACTACTGCTACAACTACTGATATTACTACTAATAGGCCTTTAACTAAGACAAACTACTGCTACAACTACTGATATTACTACTAATAGGCCTTTAACTAAGACAAACTACTGCTACAACTACTGATATTACTACTAATAGGCCTTTAACTAAGACAAACTACTGCTACAACTACTGATATTACTACTAATAGGCCTACTTATTACTACTAAGACAAACTACTGCTACAACTACTCAACCACGATATTACTACTAATAGATATTACTACTAATAGGCCTTTAACTAAGACAAACTACTGCTACAACTACTGATATTACTACTAATAGGCCTTTAACTAAGACAAACTACTGCTACAACTACTGATATTACTACTAATAGGCCTTTAACTAAGACAAACTACTGCTACAACTACTGATATTACTACTAATAGGCCTTTAACTAAGACAAACTACTGCTACAACTACTGATATTACTACTAAAAGGCCCCACCACCGAGCACTGTGGGTAAAAAAAGCCCCCACCACCGAGCACTGTGGGTAAAAAAAGCCCCCACCACCGAGCACTGTGGGTAAAAAAAGCCCCCACCACCGAGCACTGTGTTGACAGCAGGGGGCAGTTTGTTGCAACGAAACACGGTGTATGTGAGTGTCTGTAGGAGGATATGCGCTAGGACACAACCAGAGAACACACAGTTCTGCCACACGCTGCATCCTGGTGTCGTAATGAGCTCTCTCTGTGTGTGTGTGAGTGTTTGGGAACATTTCCCTGTCACCAAGTTTGGCAGGCTCTGCTGTGTGTAGGCGTAGTGTTAGTAAACATACGGTGTGTGTGTGTGTCTGTCTGTGTGTTTCAGGCTCTGCTGTGTGTAGGCGTAGTGTTAGTAAACATACGGTGTGTGTGTGTGTGTCTGTGTGTTTCACAGAGTGCGTGTCCATTTGTGTGTGTGCATATATGTGTGTGTCTTGTCTACTATATGTGTTTAAGTGTGTTTGTAAACAGCTCAATGCACGACACAGGACACGACACAGGACACGACACAGGACACGACACAGGACACGACAGAGGACACGACACAGAGGACACGACACAGGACACGACACAGGACACGACACAGGACACGACACAGGACACTTGACACGACACAGGACACGACACAGGACACAGGACACGACACAGGACACGACACGGGACACGACACAGGACACGACACACGACACAGGACACAGGACACGACACAGGACACAGGACACAGGACACGACACAGGACACAGGACACGACACGGGACACGACACTTGACACAGGACACGACACAGGACACAGGACACGACACAGGACACGACACGGGTCACGACACGGGACACGACACGGGACACGACACGGGACACGACACGGGACACGACACGGGACACGACACACGACACGGGACACGACACGGGACACGACACGACACGGGACACGACACGGGACACGACACGGGACACGACACGACACGGGACACGACACAGGTCACGACACGGGACACGACACGGGACACGACACGGGACACAGGACACGACACAGGACACGACACGGGACACGACACGGGACACAGGACACGACACGGGACACGACACAGGACACAGGACACGACACAGGACACGACACACGACACGGGACACGACACACGACACGGGACACGATACGACACGGGACACGACACGGGACACGACACAGGACACGACACACGACACGGGACACGACACGACACGGGACACGACACGACACGGGACACGACACGACACGGGACACGACACGGGACACGACACGGGACACGACACAGGTCACGACACAGGACACGACACGGGACACGACACGGGACACGACACGGGACACGGGACACGGGACACGACACAGGACACGACACGGGTCACGACACGGGACACGACACGGGACACGACACGGGACACGACACGGGACACGACACGGGACACGGGACACGGGACACGACACGGGACACGACACGGGACACGACACGGGTCACGACACGGGACACGACACGGGACACGAGACACGACACGGGACACGACACGGGACACGACACAGGACACGACACAGGACACAGGACACGACACGGGACACGACACGGGACACGACACGGGACACGACACAGGACACGACACAGGACACGACACAGGACACGACACGACACAGGACACGACACAGGACACAGGACACGACACGGGACACGACACAGGACACGACACAGGACACGACACGGGACACGACACAGGACACGACACGGGACACGACACGGGACACGACACGACACGGGACACGACACGGGACACGACACAGGACACGACACAGGACACGACACAGGACACAGGACACGACACGGGACACGACACGGGACACGACACAGGACACGACAGGGACACGACACGGGACACGACACAGGACACGACACGGGACACGACACAGGACACGACACAGGACACGACAGAGGACACGACAGAGGACACGACACAGGACACGACACAGGACACGACACAGGACACTTGACACGACACAGGACACTTGACACAGGACACAGGACACGACACAGGACACGACACGGGACACGACACGGGACACGACACAGGACACGACACACGACACAGGACACAGGACACGACACAGGACACAGGACAGGACACAGGACACGACACGGGACACGACACTTGACACGACACAGGACACGACACAGGACACAGGACACGACACAGGACACGACACGGGACACGACACGGGACACGACACGGGACACGACACGGGACACAGGACACGACACGGGACACAGGACACGACACGGGACACGACACAGGACACAGGACACGACACACGACACGGGACACGATACGACACGGGACACGACACGGGACACGACACGACACAGGACACGACACAGGACACGACACGGGACACGACACGACACAGGACACGACACAGGACACGACACATGACACGGGACGGGACACGACACAGGACACGACACGGGACATGACACAGGACACGACAAATCAAATCAAATCAAATCAAATTTTATTTGTCACATACACATGGTTAGCAGATGTTAATGCGAGTGTAGCGAAATCCTTGTGCTTCTAGTTCCGACAATGCAGTGATAACCAACAAGTAATCTAACTAACAATTCCAAAACTACTGTCTTATACACAGTGTAAGGGGATAAGGAATATGTACATAAGGATATATGAATGAGTGATGGTACAGAGCAGCATACAGTAGATGGTATCGAGTACAGTATATACATATGAGATGAGTATGTAGACAAAGTAAACAAAGTGGCATAGTTAAAGTGGCTAGTGACATAAGAATGCAGTCGATGATCTAGAGTACAGTATATACATATGCATATGAGATGAATAATGTAGGGTAAGTAACATTATATAAGGTAGCATTGTTTAAAGTGGCTAGTGATATATTTACATCATTTCCCATCAATTCCCATTATTAAAGTGGCTGGAGTTGGGTCAATGACAGTGTGTTGGCAGCAGCCACTCAATGTTAGTGGTGGCTGTTTAACAGTCTGATGGCCTTGAGATAGAAGCTGTTTTTCAGTCTCTCGGTCCCAGCTTTGATGCACCTGTACTGACCTCGCCTTCTGGATGATAGCGGGGTGAACAGGCAGTGGTTCGGGTGGTTGATGTCCTTGATGATCTTTATGGCCTTCCTGTAACATCGGGTGGTGTAGGTGTCCTGGAGGGCAGGTAGTTTGCCCCGGTGATGCGTTGTGCAGACCTCACTACCCTCTGGAGAGCCTTACGGTTGAGGGCGGAGCAGTTGCCGTACCAGGCGGTGATACAGCCCGCCAGGATGCTCTCGATTGTGCATCTGTAGAAGTTTGTGAGTGCTTTTGGTGACAAGCCGAATTTCTTCAGCCTCCTAAGGTTGAAGAGGCGCTGCTGCGCCTTCTTCACGACGCTGTCAGTGTGAGTGGACCAATTCAGTTTGTCTGTGATGTGTATGCCGAGGAACTTAAAACTTGCTACCCTCTCCACTACTGATCCATCGATGTGGATAGGGGGGTGTTCCCTCTGCTGATTCCTGAAGTCCACAATCATCTCCTTAGTTTTGTTGACGTTGAGTGTGAGGTTATTTTCCTGACACCACACTCCGAGGGCCCTCACCTCCTCCCTGTAGGCCGTCTCGTCGTTGTTGGTAATCAAGCCTACCACTGTTGTGTCGTCCGCAAACTTGATGATTGAGTTGGAGGCGTGCATGGCCACGCAGTCGTGGGTGAACAGGGAGTACAGGAGAGGGCTCAGAACGCACCCTTGTGGGGCCCCGTGTTGAGGATCAGCGGGAGGAGATGTTGTTGCCTACCCTCACCACCTGGGGGCGGCCCGTCAGGAAGTCCAGAACCCAGTTGCACAGGGCGGGGTCGAGACCCAGGGTCTCGAGCTTGATGACGAGCTTGGAGGGTACTATGGTGTTGAATGCCGAGCTGTAGTCGATGAACAGCATTCTCACATAGGTATTCCTCTTGTCCAGGTGGGTTAGGGCAGTGTGCAGTGTGGTTGAGATTGCATCGTCTGTGGACCTATTTGGGCGGTAAGCAAATTGGAGTGGGTCTAGGGTGTCAGGTAGGGTGGAGGTGATATGGTCCTTGACTAGTCTCTCAAAGCACTTCATGATGACGGAAGTGAGTGCTACGGGCGGTAGTCGTTTAGCTCAGTTACCTTAGCTTTCTTGGGAACAGGAACAATGGTGGCCCTCTTGAAGCATGTGGGAACAGCAGACTGGTATAGGGATTGATTGAATATGTCCGTAAACACACCGGCCAGCTGGTCTGCGCATGCTCTGAGGGCGCGGCTGGGGATGCCGTCTGGGCCTGCAGCCTTGCGAGGGTTAACACGTTTAAATGTCTTACTCACCTCAGCTGCAGTGAAGGAGAGACCGCATGTTTTCGTTGCAGGCCGTGTCAGTGGCAATGTATTGTCCTCAAAGCGGGCAAAAAGTTATTTAGTCTGCCTGGGAGCAAGACATCCTGGTCCGTGACTGGGCTGGGTTTCTTCTTGTAGTCCGTGATTGACTGTAGACCCTGCCACATGCCTCTTGTGTCTGAGCCATTGAATTGAGATTCCACTTTGTCTCTGTACTGACGCTAGCTTGTTTAATAGCCTTGCGGAGGGAATAGCTGCATTGTTTATATTCGGACATATTACCAGACACCTTGCCCTGATTAAAAGCAGTGGTTCGCGCTTTCAGTTTCACGCGAATGCTGCCATCAATCCACGGTTTCTGGTTTGGGAATGTTTTTATCGTTGCTATGGGAACGACATCTTCGACGCACGTTCTAATGAACTCGCACACCGAATCAGCGTATTCGTCAATATTTCCATCTGATGCAATACGAAACATGTCCCAGTCTACGTGATGGAAGCAGTCTTGGAGTGTGGAGTCAGCTTGGTCTGACCAGCGTTGGACAGACCTCAGCGTGGGAGCCTCTTGTTTTAGTTTCTGCCTGTAGGCAGGGATCAGCAAAATGGAGTCGTGGTCAGCTTTTCCGAAAGGGGGGCGGGGCAGGGCCTTATATGCGTCGCGGAAGTTAGAGTAACAATGATCCAAGGTTTTACCACCCCTGGTTGCGCAATCGATATGCTGGTAAAATTTAGGGAGTCTTGTTTTCAGATTAGCTTTGTTAAAATCCCCAGCTACAATGAATGCAGCCTCCGGATAAATGGTTTCCAGTTTGCAAAGAGTTAAATAAAGTTCGTTCAGAGCCATCGATGTGTCTGCTTGGGGGGATATATACGGCTGTGATTATAATCGAGGAGAATTCTCTTGGAAGATAATGCGGTCTACATTTGATTGTGAGGAATTCTAAATCAGGTGAACAGAAGGATTTGAGTTCCTGTATGTTTCCTTCATCACACCATGTCTCGTTAGTCATGAGGCATACGCCCCGCCACTCTTCTTACCAGAAAGATGTTTGTTTCTGTCGGCGCGATGCGTGGAGAAACCCGTTGGCTGCACCGCGTCGGATAGCGTCTTCCCAGTAAGCCATGTTTCTGTGAAGCAGAGAACGTTGCAGTCTCTGATGTCCCTCTGGAATGCTACTCTTGCTCGGATTTCGTCAACCTTGTTGTCAAGAGACTGGACATTGGCAAGAAGAATGCTGGGGAGTGGTGCGCGATGTGCCCTTTTTCGGAGTCTGACCAGAACACCGCCTCGTTTCCCTCTTTTTCGGAGTCGTTTCCTTGGGTCGCTGCATGCGATCCATTCCGTTGTCCTGTTTGTAAGGCAGAACACCGGATCCGCGTCGCGGAAAACATATTCTTGGTCGTACTGATGGTGAGTTGGCGCTGATCTTATATTCAGTAGTTCTTCTCGACTGTATGTAATGAAACCTAAGATGACCTGGGGTACTAATGTAAGAAATAACACGTAAAAAAACAAAAAACTGCATAGTTTCCTAGGAACGCGAAGCGAGGCGGCCATCTCAGTCGGCGCCGGAAGGACACGACACAGGACACGACACGACACGGGACACGACACAGGACACGACACAGGACACGACACGGGACACGACACAGGACACGACACGGGACACGACACAGGACACGACACGGGACACGACACGGGACACGACACAGGACACGACACAGGACACGACACAGGACACAGGACACGACACGGGACACGACACAGGACATGACACAGGACACGACACGGGACACGACACAGGACACGACACGGGACACGACACAGGACACGACACGGGACACGACACAGGACACGACACGGGACACGACACAGGACACTTGACACGACACGACACAGGACAAGACACTGGACACGACACAGGACACGACACGGGACACGACACGGGACACGACACAGGACACGACACACGACACAGGACACAGGACACGACACAGGACAGGACACAGGACACGACACGGGACACGACACTTGACACGACACAGAACACGACACAGGACACAGGACACGACACGGGACACGACACAGGACATGACACAGGACACGACACAGGACACAGGACACGACACGGGACACGACACAGGACATGACACAGGACACGACACGGGACACGACACAGGACACGACACGGGACACGACACAGGACACGACACGGGACACGACACAGGACACGACACGGGACACGACACAGGACACTTGACACGACACGACACAGGACAAGACACTGGACACGACACAGGACACGACACGGGACACGACACGGGACACGACACAGGACACGACACACGACACAGGACACAGGACACGACACAGGACAGGACACAGGACACGACACGGGACACGACACTTGACACGACACAGAACACGACACAGGACACAGGACACGACACAGGACACGACACGGGTCACGACACGGGACACGACACGGGACACGACACGGGACACACGACACGGGACACACGACACGGGACACGACACAGGACACAGGACACGACACACGACACGGGACACGATACGACACGGGACACGACACGACACAGGACACGACACAGGACACGACACACGACACGGGACACGACACGACACGGGACACGACACGGGACACGACACAGGTCACGACACGGGTCACGACACAGGACACGACACGGGACACGACACGGGACACGACACGGGACACGACACAGGACACGACACAGGACACGACACAGGACACAGGACACGACACGACACGGGACGGGACACGGGACGGGACACGGGACACGACACGGGACACGACACGGGACACGACACGGGACTCGACACGGGACACGACACGGGACACGACACGGGCCACGGCACGGGACACGGCGCGGGACACGACGCGGGACACGACACAGGACAGGACACGGGACACGACACAGGACACGACACAGGACACGACACAGGACACGACACACGACACAGGACACGACACAGGACACAGGACACGACACAGGACACGACACAGGACACGACACAGGACACGACACAGGACACGACACAGGACACAGGACACGACACAGGACACGACACAGGACACGGGACACGGGACACGACACGGGACACGACACAGGACACGACACAGGACACAGGACACGACACAGGACACGACACAGGACACGACACAGGACACGACACAGGACAGGACACAGGACACAGGACAGGACACAGGACACGACACGGGACACGGGACACGACACGGGACACGGGACACGACACAGGACACGACACAGGACACGACACAGGACACGACACATGACACGACACGGGACACAGGACACGACACAGGACACGACACAGGACACTACACAGGACACCAAAAACACAGAACACGGCACAGGACACGACACGGGACACGACACGGGACACGACACAGGACACGACACAGGACACGACACAGGACACAGGACACGACACGGGACACAGGACACGACACAGGACACGACACAGGACACGACACGGGACACAGGACACGACACGGGACACAGGACACACACAGGACACGGGACACAGGACACGACACAGGACACGACACAGGACACTACACAGGACACCAAAAACACAGAACATGGCACAGGACACGACACAGGACACTACATAGGACATGACACAGGACACGACACAGGTCACGGCACAGGTCATAACACAGGTCACGACATACACAGGTCACGACACAGGACACGACACGGGACACGACACAGGACACGACACGGGACACGACACAGGACACGACACGGGACACGACACGGGACACGACACGGGACACGACACGGGACACGACACAGGACACAGACACAGGACACAGGTCACGACACAGGTCACGACACAGGACACGACACAGGACACGACACGACACAGGTCACGACACAGGACACGACACGACACAGGACATGACACGACACAGGTCACGACATGACACAGGTCACGACACAGGACACGACACAGGACGCGACACAGGACGCGACACAGGTCACGACATACACAGGACACGACACAGGACACGACATACACAGGACACGACACAGGACACGACATACACAGGACACGACATACACAGGTCACGACATACACAGGACACGACACAGGACACGACACAGGACACGACACAGGACACGACACAGGTCACGACATACACAGGTCACGACATACACAGGTCACGACACAGGACACGACACAGGTCACGACAGACACATGGAACGTCTTTATTGTTTATACTGTTGGCTGTGAAGGAAGGATGGCTATAATCCAACTTTTCATTAGTATCTATACGGTACCGAGGCAGATGTTACATAAAGCTTGGGTACATTTTCTCCCTGATCGTTTGCCTTGTAAACAACTTGCAAGAAACTTTGACATGCTTTTTTGAAGACGTTTTTTTGAAGACGTAATGCTGGGTGGTATTTTGTGTGTGCTGGTACATAAACCTTGTTGTGAATTATGTGTGTAGGCCTGGCTGGACTAGAGCACTGTGTGTGTGTGTGTGTGTGTGTGTGTCAGGAGGGCTGACACAGTAGAACCCATGGTGGGATGTGATGATGAGGAGAGGGACACACAGACACACACACACACACACACACACACACACACACACACACACACACACACACACACACACACACACACACACACCTCGTGGGTGTATGAATCCTCAATGTCAATGTCATCTGCTCCTTGGATGAAACAAATAGAAGAGGGGGGAAAGGAGGAGTACAGCCGGACAGAGGGAGACAAGAACAGGAGAAGAGAGGGAGAAAAAGAGAAGGATAGACAACGAAAAGAGGAAGGGAGGACTAGATCAGATCAGAGAGGAAGAGAGGACTAGTTCAGATCAGAGGAAGAGAGGACTAGATCAGATCAGAGAGGAAGAGAGGACTAGTTCAGATCAGAGAGGAAGAGAGGACTAGTTCAGATCAGAGATGAAGAGAGGACTAGTTCAGATAAGAGAGGAAGAGAGGACTAGATCAGATCAGAGATGAAGAGAGGACTAGTTCAGATCAGAGAGGAAGAGAGGGCTAGTTCAGATCAGAGAGGAAGAGAGGACTAGTTCAGATAAGAGAGGAAGAGAGGACTAGATCAGGTCAGAGATGAAGAGAGGGCTAGTTCAGATCAGAGAGGAAGAGAGGACTAGTTCAGATAAGAGAGGACTAGTTCAGATAAGAGAGGACTAGTTCAGATCAGAGAGGAAGAGAGGACTAGTTCAGATCAGAGATGAAGAGATGACTAGTTCAGATCAGAGATGAAGAGAGGGCTAGTTCAGATCAGAGAGGAAGAGAGGGCTAGTTCAGATTAGAGAGGAAGAGAGGACTAGTTCAGATAAGAGAGGACTAGTTCAGATAAGAGAGGAAGAGAGGACTAGATCAGATCAGAGATGAAGAGAGGACTAGTTCAGATCAGAGAGGAAGAGAGGACTAGTTCAGATCAGAGAGGAAGAGAGGACTAGTTCAGATCAGAGAGGAAGAGAGGACTAGTTCAGATCAGAGAGGAAGAGAGGACTAGTTCAGATCAGAGAGGAAGAGAGGACTAGTTCAGATCAGAGAGGAAGAGAGGGCTAGTTCAGATCAGATATGAAGAGAGGACTAGTTCAGATCAGAGAGGAAGAGAGGACTAGTTCAGATTAGTGATGAAGAGAGGACTAGTTCAGATCAGAGAGGAAGAGAGGACTAGTTCAGATCAGAGAGGAAGAGAGGACTAGTTCAGATTAGTGATGAAGAGAGGACTAGTTCAGATCAGAGAGGAAGAGAGGACTAGTTCAGATCAGAGAGGAAGAGAGGACTAGTTCAGATTAGTGATGAAGAGAGGACTAGTTCAGATCAGAGAGGAAGAGAGGACTAGTTCAGATCAGAGAGGAAGAGAGGACTAGTTCAGATTAGTGATGAAGAGAGGACTAGTTCAGATCAGAGAGGAAGAGAGGACTAGTTCAGATTAGTGATGAAGAGAGGACTAGTTCAGATTAGTGATGAAGAGAGGACTAGTTCAGATTAGTGATGAAGAAAGGACTAGTTCAGATCAGAGAGGAAGAGAGGACTAGTTCAGATCAGAGAGGAAGAAAGGACTAGTTCAGATTAGTGATGAAGAGAGGACTAGTTCAGATTAGTGATGAAGAAAGGACTAGTTCAGATTAGTGATGAAGAAAGGACTAGTTCAGATTAGTGATGAAGAAAGGACTAGTTCAGATTAGTGATGAAGAAAGGACTAGTTCAGATTAGTGATGAAGAGAGGACTAGTTCAGATTAGTGATGAAGAGAGGACTAGTTCAGATCAGAGAGGAAGAGAGGGCTAGTTCAGATCAGATATGAAGAGAGGACTAGTTCAGATTAGTGATGAAGAAAGGACTATTTCAGATCAGAGAGGAAGAGAGGACTAGTTCAGATTAGTGATGAAGAGAGGACTAGTTCAGATTAGTGATGAAGAGAGGACTAGTTCAGATCAGAGAGGAAGAGAGGACTAGTTCAGATCAGAGAGGAAGAGAGGACTAGTTCAGATAAGAGAGGAAGAGAGGACTAGTTCAGATTAGTGATGAAGAAAGGACTAGTTCAGATTAGTGATGAAGAGAGGACTAGTTCAGATTAGTGATGAAGAAAGGACTAGTTCAGATTAGTGATGAAGAAAGGACTAGTTCAGATTAGTGATGAAGAAAGGACTAGTTCAGATTAGTGATGAAGAAAGGACTAGTTCAGATCAGAGAGGAAGAGAGGACTAGTTCAGATTAGTGATGAAGAAAGGACTAGTTCAGATCAGAGAGGAAGAGAGGACTAGTTCAGATTAGTGATGAAGAAAGGACTAGTTCAGATCAGAGAGGAAGAGAGGACTAGTTCAGATTAGTGATGAAGAAAGGACTAGTTCAGATCAGAGAGGAAGAGAGGACTAGTTCAGATTAGTGATGAAGAGAGGACTAGTTCAGATCAGAGAGGAAGAGAGGACTAGTTCAGATTAGTGATGAAGAGAGGACTAGTTCAGATCAGAGAGGAAGAGAGGACTAGTTCAGATCAGATATGAAGAGAGGACTAGTTCAGATTAGTGATGAAGAGAGGACTAGTTCAGATCAGAGAGGAAGAGAGGACTAGTTCAGATCAGATATGAAGAGAGGACTAGTTCAGATTAGTGATGAAGAGAGGACTAGTTCAGATTAGTGATGAAGAGAGGACTAGTTCAGATTAGTGATGAAGAGAGGACTAGTTCAGATTAGTGATGAAGAGAGGACTAGTTCAGATTAGTGATGAAGAGAGGACTAGTTCAGATCAGAGAGGAAGAAAGGACTAGTTCAGATTAGTGATGAAGAGAGGACTAGTTCAGATTAGTGAGGAAGAGAGGACTAGTTCAGATCAGAGAGGAAGAAAGGACTAGTTCAGATCAGAGAGGAAGAGAGGACTAGTTCAGATCAGAGAGGAAGAAAGGACTAGTTCAGATCAGAGAGGAAGAGAGGACTAGTTCAGATTAGTGAGGAAGAAAGGACTAGTTCAGATCAGAGAGGAAGAAAGGACTAGTTCAGATCAGAGAGGAAGAGAGGACTAGTTCAGATCAGAGAGGAAGAGAGGACTAGTTCAGATTAGTGATGAAGAAAGGACTAGTTCAGATCAGAAAGGAAGAGAGGACTAGTTCAGATCAGAGAGGAAGAGAGGACTAGTTCAGATTAGTGATGAAGAAAGGACTAGTTCAGATCAGAGAGGAAGAGAGGACTAGTTCAGATTAGTGATGAAGAGAGGACTAGTTCAGATCAGAGAGGAAGAGAGGACTAGTTCAGATTAGTGAGGAAGAGAGGACTAGTTCAGATTAGTGATGAAGAGAGGACTAGTTCAGATCAACCTGAATTTTCTCAAATGAAGATACAAAAAACATGACACCAATATTAGAATAGTGTGTATTTAGTGGAGATCAGGGGTCTACAACTCCTTTTGCCCTGGGGACCACATTCACTGTTCAACAAGGCCCACAGGGGTCTACAACTCCTTTTGCCCTGGGGACCACATTCACTGTTCAACAAGGCCCACAGGGGTCTACAACTCCTTTTGCCCTGGGGACCACATTCACTGTTCAACAAGGCCCACAGGGGTCTACAACTCCTTTTGCCCTGGGGACCACATTCACTGTTCAACAAGGCCCACAGGGTCTACAACTCCTTTTGCCCTGGGGACCACATTCACTGTTCAACAAGGCCCACAGGGGTCTACAACTCCTTTTGCCCTGGGGACCACATTCACTGTTCAACAAGGCCCACAGGGGTCTACAACTCCTTTTGCCCTGGGGACCACATTCACTGTTCAACAAGGCCCACAGGGGTCTACAACTCCTTTGCCCTGGGGACCACATTCACTGTTCAACAAGGCCAGGGCAGGGGTCTACAACTCCTTTTGCCCTGGGGACCACATTCACTGTTCAACAAGGCCCACAGGGGTCTACAACTCCTTTTGCCCTGGGGACCACATTCACTGTTCAACAAGGCCCACAGGGCCGCATGGATTTGTTTATATTTTTCATCACCAGTCAAAATCTGCAATTTGATATTCCTCTATAGGGCAGGGCAGGGCAGGGCAGGGCAGGGCATGGCAGAACAGGACAGGGCAGGACAGAACATGGCAGGACAGAACATGGCAGGACAGAACATGGCAGGGCAGAACATGGCAGGACAGAACATGGCAGGGCAGGGCAGGGCAGAACATGGCATGGCAGAACATGGCAGGGCAGGGCAGGGCAGAACATGGCAGGACAGAACATGGCAGGGCAGGGCAGGACAGAACATGGCAGGACAGAACATGGCAGGGCAGGGCATGGCAGAACATGGCAGGGCAGGACAGAACATGGCAGGACAGAACATGGCAGGGCAGAACATGGCAGGGCATGGCAGAACATGGCAGGGCAGGACAGAACATGGCAGGGCAGAACAGGGCAGAACATGGCAGAACATGGCATGGCAGGACAGAACATGGCAGGGCAGAACATGGCAGGGCATGGCAGAACATGGCAGGGCAGGACAGAACATGGCAGGGCAGAACAGGGCAGAACATGGCAGAACATGGCAGGGCAGGGCAGGACAGAACATGGCAGGGCATGGCAGAACATGGCAGGGCAGGGCAGAACATGGCAGAACATGGCAGGGCAGAACAGGGCAGAACATGGCAGGGCATGGCAGAACATGGCAGGGCATGGCAGGGCAGGACATAACATGGCAGGGCAGAACATGGCAGGGCAGAACATGGCATGGCAGAACATGGCAGGGCAGAACATGGCATGGCAGAACATGGCAGAACATGGCAGGGCAGAACATGGCATGGCAGAACATGGCAGGGCATGGCAGAACATGGCAGGGCAGGGCAGAACATGGCAGGGCAGAACATGGCAGGGCAGAACATGGCAGGGCAGAACATGGCATGGCAGAACATGGCAGAACATGGCATGGCAGGGCAGAACATGGCAGGGCAGGACAGAACATGGCAGGGCAGGGCAGAACATGGCAGAACATGGCAGAACAGGGCAGAACATGGCAGGGCAGGGCAGAACATGGCAGGGCAGAACGTGGCAGGGCAGAACATGGCATGGCAGGGCAGAACATGGCATGGCAGGGCAGAACATGGCAGGGCAGGGCAGAACATGGCAGGGCAGGGCAGAACATGGCATGGCAGAACATGGCATGGCAGGGCAGAACATGGCAGGGCAGGGCAGAACATGGCAGGGCAGAACATGGCAGGGCAGAACATGGCAGGGCAGAACATGGCATGGCAGGGCAGAACATGGCAGGGCAGGACAGAACATGGCAGGGCAGGGCAGAACATGGCAGAACATGGCATGGCAGGGCAGGTCAGGGCAGAACATGGCAGGGCAGGGCAGAACATGGCAGTGCAGAACATGGCAGAACATGGCAGGGCATGGGCATGGCAGAACATGGCAGGGCAGGGCAGAACATGGCAGGGCAGGTCAGGGCAGAACATGGCAGAACATGGCAGGGCAGAACATGGCAGAACATGGCAGAACAGGGCAGGTCAGGGCAGAACATGGCAGAACATGGCAGGGCAGAACATGGCAGGGCAGGGCAGAACATGGCAGAACATGGCAGAACAGGGCAGGGCAGAACATGGCAGAACATGGCAGGGCAGGGCAGAACATGGCAGAACATTGCAGGGCAGGGCAGGGCAGGGCAGAACATGGCAGGGCAGGGCAGAACATGGCAGGGCAGAACATGGCAGGGCATGGCAGGGCAGAACATGGCAGGGCAGAACATGGCAGGGCAGGGCAGAACATGGCAGGGCAGAACATGGCAGGGCAGGGAAGAACATGGCAGGGCAGGGCAGAACATGGCAGGGCATGGCAGGGCAGAACATGGCAGGGCAGGACAGAACATGGCAGGGCAGGGCAGAACATGGCAGGGCAGGGCAGAACATGGCATGGCAGGGCAGAACATGGCAGGGCAGGACAGAACATGGCAGGGCAGAACATGGCAGGGCAGGGCAGAACATGGCAGGGCATGGCAGAACATGACAGGGCATGGCAGAACATGGCAGTGCAGGGCAGAACATGGCAGGGCATGGCAGAACATGGCAGTGCAGGACAGAACATGGCAGGGCAGGGCAGAACATGGCAGGGCAGGGCAGGACAGAACATGGCAGAACATGGCAGGGCAGAACAGGGCAGAACAGGGCAGGGCAGAACATGGCAGGGCAGTGCAGAACATGGCATGGCAGGGCAGAACATGGCAGGGCAGGGCAGAACAGGGCATGGCAGGGCAGAACAGGGCAGAACATGGCAGGGCAGGGCAGAACATGGCAGGGCAGGTCAGGGCAGAACATGGCAGGGCAGGGCAGAACATGGCAGGGCAGAACATGGCAGGGCATGGGCATGGCAGAACATGGCAGGGCAAGGCAGAACATGGTAGGGCAGGGCAGAACATGGCAGGGCATGGCAGAACATGGCAGGGCATGGCAGAACATGGCAGGGCATGGCAGAACATGGCAGGGCAGGACAGAACATGGCAGGGCAGAACATGGCTGGGCAGGGCAGAACATGGCAGGGCAGAACATGGCAGGGCAGGGCAGGACAGAACATGGCAGGGCAGGGCAGGACAGAACATGGCAGGGCATGGCAGAACATGGCAGGGCAGGACAGAACATGGCAGGGCAGGGCAGAACATGGCAGGGCAGGGCAGGACAGAACATGGCAGAACATGGCAGGGCAGAACATGGCAGGGCAGAACAGGGCAGAACATGGCAGGGCAGGGCAGAATATGGCAGGGCAGAATATGGCAGGGCAGAACATGGCAGGGCTGGGCAGAACATGGCAGGGCAGAGCAGGGCAGAACATGGTATGGCAGGGCAGAACAGGGCAGAACATGGCAGGGCAGGGCAGAACATGGCAGGGCAGAACATGGCAGGGCAGAACATGGCATGGCAGGGCAGGGCAGGTCAGGGCAGAACATGGCAGGGCAGAACATGGCAGAACATGGCAGGGCAGGGCATGGGCATGGCAGAACATGGCAGGGCAGGGCAGAACATGGCAGGGCAGGTCAGGGCAGAACATGGCAGAACATGGCAGGGCAGGGCAGGGCAGAACATGGCAGAACATGGCAGGGCAGAACATGGCAGGGCAGGGCAGGGCAGAACATGGCAGGGCAGGGCAGAACATGGCAGAACATGGCAGGGCAGGGCAGAACATGGCAGGGCAGGGCAGAACATGGCAGGGCAGAACATGGCAGGGCAGGGCAGAACATGGCAGGGCAGGGCAGAACATGGCAGGGCAGGGCAGGGCAGAACAGGGCAGGGCAGGGCAGAACATGGCAGGGCAGGGCAGAACATGGCAGGGCAGGGCAGAACATGGCAGGGCAGAACATGGCAGGGCAGGGTAGAACATGGCAGGGCAGGACAGAACATGGCAGGGCAGGGCAGAACATGGCAGGGCATGGCAGAACATGGCAGGGCAGAACATGGCAGGGCAGGGCAGAACATGGCAGGGCAGAACATGGCAGGGCAGAACATGGCAGGGCAGGGCAGAACATGGCAGGGCAGAACATGGCAGGGCAGGGCAGAACATGGCAGGGCAGGGCAGAACATGGCAGGGCAGAACATGGCAGGGAAACTATCCAAGGTAGCAAGTGGAAAGAATGAGAACCGATGGATGGGGGAAGAGAAGGGGAGAGAGAGGAACATAGAAAAGAGAGAGAGAGAGACACTATGCTCACAGTACTACTATGGTGTCATTAGAGTGGAGCAAGGCATCACTCAGAACCCTCTCTATTAGTGTGTCTTTGTGTTGTCTAGGGGGGCATGGGGGGTGCTGTCACCTCCAGGTAGGTGTTTGTCCCCTTGTGTGCTGAAACTGTCAGTTTCTTGTCCAGTTCTGGCATTTAGGTCACCACAGACTAGTACATGTCCCTGGGCCTGGAAATGATTGATCTCCCCCTCTAAGATGGAGAAGTTGTATAGGATATAGGTAGCACACATGTGGGAAGGGGTGGAGGAGGACATGTGTTGAGAGAATTTCCTAATTCATGTCTAGACAGATGTAAAATGGTCCTGTTTTGAGTAACTGAATAGATAGGTCTGTGATAGGAACATTAATAGGCATTAATAGACAACAACAAGGATGGAACTACATACATATAAAAAGGCACACGTAGCCTATATATCAATATCTATATATCAATATCTATATATCAATATCTATATATCAATATCTACATATCAATATCTATATATCAATATCCTATATATCAATATCTATATATCAATATCTATATATCAATATCTATATATCAATATCTACATATCAATATCTACATATCAATATCTATATATCAATATCTATATATCAATACCTATATATCAATATCTATATATCAATACCTATATATCAATATCTATATATCAATATCTATATATCAATACCTATATATCAATATCTATATATCAATACCTATATATCAATACCTATATATCAATATCTATATATCAATACCTATATATCAATATCTACATATATCAATATATCAATCTATATCAATATCTATATATCAATATCTATATATCAATATCTATATATCAATATCAATATCTATATATATCAATATCTATATATCAATATCTACATATCAATATCTATATATCAATATCTATATATCAATACCTATATATCAATACCTATATATCAATACCTATATATCAATATCTATATATCAATACCTATATATCAATATCTATATATCAATACCTATATATCAATACCTATATATCAATATATCAATACCTATATATCAATATCTATATATCAATACCTATATATCAATATCTATATATCAATATCTATATATCAATACCTATATATCAATACCTATATATCAATATCTATATATCAATATCTATATATCAATACCTATATATCAATATCTATATATCAATATATCTATATATCAATATCTATATATCAATACCTATATATCAATATCTATATATCAATACCTATATATCAATATCTATATATCAATATCTATATATCAATACCTATATATCAATATCTATATATCAATACCTATATATCAATATCTATATATCAATATCTATATATCAATATCTATATATCAATACCTATATATCAATATCTATATATCAATACCTATATATCAATATCTATATATCAATACGTATATATCAATATCTATATATCAATACGTATATATCAATATCTATATATCAATACGTATATATCAATATCTATATATCAATACGTATATATCAATATCTATATATCAATATCTATATATCAATACCTATATATCAATATCTATATATCAATATCTACATATCAATATCTATATATCAATACCTACATATCAATATCTATATATCAATATATCAATACCTATATATCAATACCTACATATCAATATCTATATATCAATATATCAATACCTATATATCAATATCTATATATCAATACCTATATATCAATATCTATATATCAATATATCAATATCTATATATCAATATCTACATATCAATATCTATATATCAATATCTATATATCAATATCTATATATCAATATATATATCAATATCTATATATCAATATCTACATATCAATATCTATATATCAATATATCAATACCTATATATCAATATCTATATATCAATATCAATATATCAATATCTATATATCAATATCTATATATCAATATCTATATATCAATATCTATATATCAATATCTATATATCAATACCTATATATCAATATCTATATATCAATATCTATATATCAATATCTATATATCAATATCTATATATCAATATCTATATATCAATATCTATATATCAATACCTACATATCAATACCAATATATCAATATCTATATATCAATATCTATATATCAATATCTATATATCAATACCTATATATCAATATCTATATATCAATATCAATATATCAATATCTATATATCAATATATATCAATACCTATATATCAATATCTATATATCAATATATCAATATCTATATATCAATATCTATATATCAATATATCAATACCTATATATCAATATCTATATATCAATATCTATATATCAATATCTATATATCAATATATCAATACCTATATATCAATATCTATATATCAATATCTATATATCAATATCTATATATCAATATCTATATATCAATATCTATATATCAATATATCAATATCTATATATCAATACCTATATATCAATATCTATATATCAATATCTATATATCAATACCTATATATCAATATATCAATATCTACATATCAATATCTATATATCAATATATCAATATCTATATATCAATACCTACATATCAATATCTATATATCAATATCTATATATCAATACCTATATATCAATATATCAATATCTACATATCAATATCTATATATCAATATATCAATATCTA
Source organism: Oncorhynchus nerka (assembly GCF_034236695.1). Taxonomy (NCBI): domain Eukaryota; kingdom Metazoa; phylum Chordata; class Actinopteri; order Salmoniformes; family Salmonidae; genus Oncorhynchus; species Oncorhynchus nerka. Next base: position 15,170,763 of record NC_088407.1, read on the forward strand.
TATATCAATATCTATATATCAATATATCAATATCTATATATCAATACCTATATATCAATACCTATATATCAATATCTATATATCAATATCAATATATCAATATCTACATATCAATATCTATATATCAATATATCAATATCTATATATCAATATCTATATATCAATATCTATATATCAATATCTATATAAATATCTATATATCATATCAATATCAATATCTATATATCAATATCTATATATCAATATCTATATATCAATATCTATATATCAATATCAATACCTATATATCAATATCTATATATCAATATCTATATATCAATATCTATATATCAATATCTATATATCAATATCTATATATCAATACCTATATATCTATATCAATATCAATATATCAATATCTATATATCAATATCTATATATCAATACCTATATATCAATATCTATATATCAATATCTATATATCAATATCTATATATCAATACCTATATATCAATATATCAATATCTACATATCAATATCTATATATCAATATATCAATATCTATATATCAATATCTATATATCAATATATCAATATCTATATATCAATACCTATATATCAATACCTATATATCAATATCTATATATCAATATCTATATATCAATACCTATATATCAATACCTATATATCAATATCTATATATCAATATCTATATATCAATACCTATATATCAATATATCAATATCTACATATCAATATCTATATATCAATATATCAATATCTATATATCAATATCTATATATCAATATATCAATATCTATATATCAATACCTATATATCAATACCTATATATCAATATCTATATATCAATATCAATATATCAATATCTACATATCAATATCTATATATCAATATATCAATATCTATATATCAATATCTATATATCAATATATCAATATCTATATATCAATACCTATATATCAATACCTATATATCAATATCTATATATCAATATCAATATATCAATATCTACATATCAATATCTATATATCAATACCTATATATCAATATCTATATATCAATACCTATATATCAATATCTATATATCAATACCTATATATCAATATCTATATATCAATATCAATATATCAATATCTATATATCAATACCTATATATCAATACCTATATATCAATATCTATATATCAATATCTATATATCAATACCTATATATCAATATATCAATATCTACATATCAATATCTATATATCAATATATCAATATCTATATATCAATATCTATATATCAATATATCAATATCTATATATCAATACCTATATATCAATATCTATATATCAATATCTATATATCAATATCTATATATCAATACCTATATATCAATACCTATATATCAATATCTATATATCAATATCTATATATCAATACCTATATATCAATATATCAATATCTATATATCAATATCTATATATCAATATATCAATATCTATATATCAATATCTATATATCAATATATCAATATCTATATATCAATACCTATATATCAATACCTATATATCAATATCTATATATCAATATCAATATATCAATATCTACATATCAATATCAATATATCAATATATCAATATCTATATATCAATACCTATATATCAATATATCAATATCTATATATCAATACCTATATATCAATACCTATATATCAATATATCAATATCTATATATCAATATCAATATATCAATACCTATATATCAATATCTATATATCAATATCTATATATCAATATCTATATATCAATATCTATATATCAATATCTATATATCAATATCTACATATCAATACCTATATATCAATATCTATATATCAATATCTATATATCAATATCTATATATCAATATCTATATATCAATACCTACATATCAATATCTATATATCAATATCTACATATCAATATCTATATATCAATATCAATATATCAATACCTATATATCAATATCTATATATCAATATCTATATATCAATATATCAATATCTATATATCAATATCTATATATCAATATCTATATATCAATACCTACATATCAATACCTATATATCAATACCTACATATCAATACCTATATATCAATACCTACATATCAATATCTATATATCAATATATCAATACCTATATATCAATATCTACATATCAATATCTATATATCAATATCTATATATCAATATCTATATATCAATATCTATATATCAATACCTACATATCAATACCTACCGTTGAAGTTGGAAGTTTACATACACTTAGGTTGGAGTAATTAAAACTTGTTTTTCAATCACTCCACAAATTTCTTGTTAACAAACTATAGTTTTTGCAATTCGGTTAGGACATCTACTTTGTGCGTGACGCAAGTAACAATTGTTTACAGACAGATTATTTCACTGTATCATAATTCAATTAAACGTTTGACCTCTGTCATTGCCAACAAACAGGATGCACCTGAGCTCAATTTTGAGTCTCATAACAAAGGGTCTGAATACTTATGTAAATAAGGTATTTTTGTTTAACTTTTTTTAATGAGTTTGCAAAAATGTCTAAAAACCTCTCTGAGGTATTGTGTGTAGATTGCTGAGATTTTTTTTTTTTTTTAAATACGTTTTAGAAAAAAGGCTGTAACGTAACATGGAACGAACACATGTAGAAACACACAATGCTCTCTTCAGTCATCACCTCACCTGAGAGAGGGACACGAGTTAGTGAATACACAAACACTTCAGTTGAATGTGTTTATGGTTGTTTGAAAGGGAGATATCTAGTCAGTTGTCCAACTGAATTCATTCAACTGAAATGTGTCTTCCAGATTTAATCCAACCCTCTGAATCAGAGAGTTGGGGGGCTGCCTTAATTGACATCCACGTCTTCAGGGAAAAGTGGGTTAACTGCCTTGTTCAGGGGAACAGTGGGTTAACTGCCTTGTTCAGGAGAACAGTGGGTTAACTGCCTTGTTCAGGGAAAAGTAGGTTAACTGCCTTGCTCAGAAGAACAGTGGGTTAACTGCCTTGTTCAGGAGAACAGAGTGGGTTAACTGCCTTGTTCAGGGAAACGTAGGTTAACTGCCTTGTTCAGGGAAAAGTAGGTTAACTGCCTTGTTCAGGGAAAAGTGGGTTAACTGCCTTGCTCAGAAGAACAGTGGGTTAACTGCCTTGCTCAGGGCAACAGTGGGTTAACTGCCTTGCTCAGAAGAACAGTGGGTTAACTGCCTTGCTCAGGGCAACAGTGGGTTAACTGCCTTGCTGAGGGGAACAGTGGTTTAACTGCCTTGTTCAGGGGAACAGTGGGTTAACTGCCTTGTTCAGGGGAACAGTGGGTTAACTGCCTTGTTCAGGGGAACTGCCTTGCTCAGGGGAACAGTGGGTTAACTGCCTTGGTCAGGGGAACAGTGGGTTAACTGCCTTGTTCAGGGGAACTGCCTTGCTCAGGAGAACAGTGGGTTAACTGCCTTGCTCAGGAGAACAGTGGGTTAACTGCCTTGCTCAGGGGAACAGTGGGTTAACTGCCTTGCTCAGGGGAACAGTGGGTTAACTGCCTTGTTCAGGACGACTAATTTTTACCTTGTCAGCTCAGGGATTCAAACCAGCAACCTTCCGGTTACTGGCCAAACGCTCTAACCACTAGGCTACCTCACTTCTGGTGCAATGATGATAACACTATATTAGCTATGTCTTCATATATCATTTAAATATTTATATCAAATGGAGGATTTTGTGTTAAATGCTCTACAACAAAGCTTTCTTAGTGTTCTGAACACCTCCAAAACAAAGGTCATGTGGTTTGGTAAGAAGAATGCCCCTCTCCCCACAGGTGTGATTACAACCTCTGAGGGTTTAGAGATTGAGGTCGTCACCTCATACAAGGACTTGGGAGTTTGGCTAGACGATACACTGTCCTTCTCTCAGCACATATCAAAGCTGCAGGCTAAAGTGAAATCTAGACTTGATTTCCTCTATTGTAATCGCTCCTCTTTCACCCCAGCTGTCAAACTAACCCTGATTCAGATGACCATCCTACCCATGCTAGATTACAGAGACGTAATATAGATCGGCAGGTAAGGGTGCTCTCGAGTGGCTAGATGGTCTTTACCATTCAGCCATCAGATTTGCCACCAATGCTCCGTATAGGACACATCACTGCACTCTATACTCCTCTATAAACTGGTCATCTCTGTATACCCGTAGCAAGACCCACTGGTTGATGCTTATTTATAAAACCCTCTTAGTCCTCACTCCCCCCTATCTGAGATACCTACTGCAGCCCTCATCCTCCACATACAACACTCGTTCTGCCAGTCACATTCTGTTAAAGGTCCCCAAAGCACACACATCCTTGGGTTGCTCTTCTTTTCAGTTCTCTGCAGATAGCGACTGGAATGAGCTGCAACAAACACTCAAACTGGACAGTTTTATCTCAATCTCATCATTTCCTAGACTCAATCATGAACACTCTTACTGACAGTTGCTACCATGCTGTGTTGTCATGTTGTGTTGCTACCATGCTGTGTTGTCATGTTGTGTTGCTACCATGCTGTGTTGTCATGTTGTGTTGCTACTATGCTGTGTTGTCATGTTGTGTTGCTACCATGCTGTGTTGTCATGTTGTGTTGCTACCATGCTGTGTTGTCATGTTGTGTTGCTACCATACTGTGTTGTCATGTGTTGCTACCATACTGTGTTGTCATGTTGTGTTGCTACTATGCTGTGTTGTCATGTTGTGTTGCTACTATGCTGTGTTGTCATGTTGTGTTGCTACCATGCTGTGTTGTCATGTTGTGTTGCTACCATGCTGTGTTGTCATGTTGTGGTGCTACCATGCTGTGTTGTCATGCTGTGTTGCTACCATGCTGTGTTGTCATGTTGTGTTGCTACCATGCTGTGTTGTCATGTTGTGTTGCTACCATACTGTGTTGTCATGTGTTGCTACCATACTGTGTTGTCATGTTGTGTTGCTACCATACTGTGTTGTCATGTTGTGTTGCTACCATACTGTGTTGTCATGTTGTGTTGCTACCATACTGTGTTGTCATGTTGTGTTGCTACCATGTTGTGTTGTCATGTTGTGTTGCTACCATACTGTGTTGTCATGTGTTGCTACCATACTGTGTTGTCATGTTGTGTTGCTACCATACTGTGTTGTCATGTTGTGTTGCTACTATGCTGTGTTGTCATGTTGTGTTGCTACTATGCTGTGTTGTCATGTTGTGTTGCTACTATGCTGTGTTGTCATGTTGTGTTGCTACTATGCTGTGTTGTCATGTTGTGTTGCTACCATGCTGTGTTGTCATGTTGTGTTGCTACCATGCTGTGTTGTCATGTTGTGTTGCTACCATGCTGTGTTGTCATGTTGTGTTGCTACCATGCTGTGTTGTCAGGTTGTGTTGCTACCATCCTGTGTTGTCAGGTTGTGTTGCTACCATACTGTGTTGTCAGGTTGTGTTGCTACCATCCTGTGTTGTCAGGTTGTGTTGCTACCATACTGTGTTGTCATGTGTTGCTGCCTTGCTATGTTATTGTTTTAGGTCTCTCTTTATGTAGTGTTGTCTCTCTTGTCGTGATGTGTGTTTTGTCCTATATTGATATTTTATTTATTTAACATTTTTAATCCCAGCCCCCGTCCCTGCAGGAGGCCTTTTGGTAGGCCGTCACTGTAAATAAGAATTTGTTCCTAACTGATTTTTCTAGTTAAATAAAGGTTGAATAAAAATAAAATAAAAGGATATAAACAGCATATTTTTGCATAAAATTATATCTGTTCCACAGGAGAAGTATGTCGCAATTTATGTTGTCTAATGTCTATGAATGTGTTGAGCATGTTTGCAATTCTCAGTGTGTCCACTGGGTGGCAGTAGAGCACTGTATATTAAATATTTGTTTACTGCTCCATAGGCTCTGAAGTGAGTATGGCATAGAAAAAAAGAGGTGTTTACAGTCGGTTAGGTTAAGTGTTAGTTCTTGACCTAATGGAAAAAAGAGAGGGAGATGGGCAGAGTGAAGGAGAGGTGGGGGAGGGAAGGAGAGATATGAGAGATGGGGGAGGGAAGGAGGGGAAGAGAATGAGCCCTCACACATTCAGTGAGAAAGACAGACAGGGAGAGGGGGAGAGGAAGACAGACAAGGAGAGGGGGAGGAGAGGAAGACAGACAAGGAGAGGGGGTGGAGAGGAAGACAGAAAGGGAGAGGGGGAGAGAAAGACAGACAGGGAGAGGGGGAGGAGAGGAAGACAGACAAGGAGAGGGGGTGGAGAGGAAGACAGAAAGGGAGAGGGGGAGAGAAAGACAGACAGGGAGAGGGGGAGGAGAGGAAGACAGACAAGGAGAGGGGGAGGAAAGAAAGACAGGGAAAGGGGAGGAGAGAAAGATAGACAGGGAGAGGGGGAGAGGAAGACAGACAGGGAGAGGGGGAGTAGAGGAAGACAGACAGGGAGAGGGGGAGGAAGACAGACAGGGAGAGGGGGAGGAGAGGAAGACAGACAGGGAGAGGGGGAGGAAGACAGACAGGGAGAGGGGAGAGAGGAAGACAGACAAGGAGAGGGGGAGGAGAGGAAGACAGAAAGGGAGAGGGGGAGAGAAAGACAGACAAGGAGAGGGAGAGGAAGACAGACAGGGAGAGGGGGAGGAGAGGAAGACAGACAGGGAGAGGGGGAGGAAGACAGACAGGGAGAGGGGGAGGAGAGGAAGACAGACAGGGAGAGGGGGAGGAAGACAGACAGGGAGAGGGGAGAGAGGAAGACAGACAAGGAGAGGGGGAGGAGAGGAAGACAGAAAGGGAGAGGGGGAGGAGAGAAAGACAGACAGGGAGAGGGGGAGGAAGACAGACAGGGAGAGGGGGAGGAGAGAAAGACAGACAGGGAGAGGGGGAGGAAGACACAGGGAGAGGGGGAGGAAGACAGACGGGGAGAGAGGAAGACAGACAAGGAGAGGGAGAGGAGAGGAAGACAGAAAGGGAGAGGGGGAGAGAAAGACAGACAGGGAGAGGGGAGGAGAGAAAGACAGACAGGGAGAGGGGGAGGAAGACAGACAGGGAGAGGGGGAGGAGAGGAAGACAGACAGGGAGAGGGGGAGGAAGACAGACAGGGAGAGGGGAGAGAGGAAGACAGACAAGGAGAGGGGGAGGAGAGGAAGACAGAAAGGGAGAGGGGGAGAGAAAGACAGACAGGGAGAGGGGGAGGAGAGAAAGACAGACAGGGAGAGGGGGAGGAAGACAGACAGGGAGAGGGGGAGGAGAGGAAGACAGACAGGGAGAGGGGAGAGAGGAAGACAGACAGGGAGAGGCGAGAGAGGAAGACAGACAAGGAGAGGGGGAGGAGAGGAAGACAGAAAGGGAGAGGGGAGAGAAAGACAGACAGGGAGAGGGGAGGAGAGAAAGACAGACAGGGAGAGGGGAGGAGAGAAAGACAGACAGGGAGAGGGGGAGAGGAAGACAGACAGGGAGAGGGGGAGGAGAGGAAGACAGACAGGGAGAGGGGGAGGAAGACAGACAGGGAGAGGGAGAGAGGAAGACAGACAAGGAGAGGGGGAGGAGAGGAAGACAGAAATGGAGAGGGGGAGAGAAAGACAGACAAGGAGAGGGAGAGGAAGACAGACAGGGAAAGGAGGAGGGGAGAAAGATAGACAAGGAGAGGGGGAGGAAGACAGACAGGGAGAGGGGGAGGAGAGGAAGACAGACAGGGAGAGGGGAGGAAGACAGACAGGGAGAGGGGAGAGAGGAAGAAAAACAAGGAGAGGGGAGGAGAGGAAGACAGAAAGGGAGAGGGGGAGAGAAAGACAGACAGGGAGAGGGGGAGGAGAGAAAGACAGACATGGAGAGGGGGAGGAAGACAGACAGGGAGAGGGGGAGGAGAGGAAGACAGACAGGTAGAGGGGGAGGAAGACAGACAGGGAGAGGGGGGGAGAGAGGAAGACAGACAAGGAGAGGGGGAGGAGAGGAGAGACAGAAGAGGGAGAGGGGGAGGAGGAAGACAGACAGGGAGAGGCGGAGAGAGGAAGACAGACAAGAGAGAGGGGACAGAGAGAAAGACAGACAGGGAGAGGGGAGGAGAGAAAGACAGACAGGGAGAGGGGAGGAAGACAGACAGGGAGAGGGGGAGAGGAAGACAGACAGGGAGAGGGGGAGGAGAGGAAGACAGACAGGGAGAGGGGAGGAAGACAGACAAGGAGAGGGGGAGGAGAGGAAGACAGAAAGGGAGAGGGGGAGAGAAAGACAGACAAGGAGAGGGAGAGTAAGACAGACAGGGAAAGGGGGAGGAGAGAAAGATAGACAAGGAGAGGGAGAGAGGAAGACAGACAAGGAGAGGGGGAGGAGAGGAAGACAGAAAGGGAGAGGGGGAGAGAAAGACAGACAAGGAGAGAGACAGACAGGGAGAGGAGAGGAAGACAGACAGGGAGAGGGTGGAGAGAGGAAGACAGACAGGGAGAGGCGAGAGAGGAAGACAGAAAGGAGAGGGGAGGAGAGGAAGACAGACAGGGAGGGGAGAGAGGGAAGACAGACAGGGAGAGGCGAGAGAGGAAGACAGACAAGGAGAGGGGAGTAGAGGAAGACAGAAAGGGAGAGGGGGAGAGAAAGACAGACAGGGAGAGGGGGAGGAGAGAAAGACAGACAGGGAGAGGGGGAGGAAGACAGACAGGGAGAGGGGAGAGAGGAAGACAGACTGGGAGAGGGGGAGGAAGACAGACAGGGAGAGGGAGAGAGGAAGACAGACAGGGAGAGGGGGAGAGGAAGACAGAAAGGAGAGGGGGAGAGGAAGACAGACAAGGAGAGGGGAGTAGAGGAAGACAGAAAGGGAGAGGGGGAGAGAAAGACAGACAGGGAGAGGGGGAGGAGAGAAAGACAGACAGGGAGAGGGGAGAGGAAGACAGACAGGGGGAGGAGAGGAAGACAGACAGGGAGAGGGGAGGAAGACAGACAGGGAGAGGGGGAGGAGAGGAAGACAGACAGGGAGAGGGGGAGGAAGACAGACAGGGAGAGGGGAGAGAGGAAGAAAACAAGGAGAGGGGGAGGAGAGGAAGACAGAAAGGAGAGGGGGAGGAGAGAAAGACAGACATGGAGAGGGGGAGGAAGACAGACAGGGAGAGGGGAGGAGAGGAAGACAGACAGGTAGAGGGGGAGGAAGACAGACAGGGAGAGGGAGAGAGGAAGACAGACAAGGAGAGGGGGAGAGAGGAAGACAGAAAGGGAGAGGGGGAGAGAAAGACAGACAGGGAGAGGGGGAGGAAGACAGACAGGGAGAGGGGGAGGAGAGGAAGACAGACAGGGAGGGGGAGAGGAAGACAGACAGGAGAGAGCGAGAGAGGAAGACAGACAAGGAGAGGGGGAGAGAAAGACAGACAGGGAGAGGGGAGGAGAGAAAGACAGACAGGGAGAGGGGAGGAAGACAGACAGGGAGAGGGGGAAAGACAGACAGGGAGAGGGGGAGAGAGGAAGACAGACAGGGAGAGGGGGAGGAAGACAGACAAGGAGAGGGGGAGGGGGAGAGGAAGACAGAAAGGGAGAGGGGGGAGAGAAAGACAGACAAGGAGAGGGAGAGTAAGACAGACAGGGAAAGGGGGAGGAGAGAAAGATAGACAAGGAGAGGGGAGAGAGGAAGACAGACAAGGAGAGGGGGAGGAGAGGAAGACAGAAAGGGAGAGGGGGGAGAGAAAGACAGACAAGGAGAGAGACAGACAGGGAGAGGGAGAGGAAGACAGACAGGGAGAGGGTGGAGAGAGGAAGACAGACAGGGAGAGGCGAGAGAGGAAGACAGAAAGGGAGAGGGGGAGGAGAGGAAGACAGACAGGGAGAGGGGAGAGAGGAAGACAGAAAGGGAGAGGCGAGAGAGGAAGACAGACAAGGAGAGGGGGAGTAGAGGAAGACAGAAAGGGAGAGGGGGAGAGAAAGACAGACAGGGAGAGGGGGAGGGGGAGAAAGACAGACAGGGAGAGGGGAGGAAGACAGACAGGGAGAGGAGAGAGGAAGACAGACTGGGAGAGGGGAGGAAGACAGACAGGGAGAGGGGAGAGAGGAAGACAGACAGGGAGAGGGGGGAGAGGAAGACAGAAAGGGAGAGGGGGAGAGGAAGACAGACAAGGAGAGGGGGAGAGAGGAAGACAGAAAGGGAGAGGGGGAGAGAAAGACAGACAGGGAAAGGGGGAGGAGAGAAAGACAGACAGGGAGAGGGGGAGGAAGACAGACAGGGGAGGGAGAGGAAGACAGACAGGGAGAGGGGGAGGAAGACAGACAGGGAGAGGGGAGAGAGGAAGAAAAACAAGGAGAGGGGGAGGAGAGGAAGACAGAAAGGGAGAGGGGGAGAGAAAGACAGACAGGGAGAGGGGAGAGAGGAAGACAGACAAGGAGAGGGGGAGGAGAGGAAGACAGAAAGGGAGAGGGGGAGAGAAAGACGGAGAGGGGAGGAGAGAGAAAGACAGACAGGGGAGGAAGACAGACAGGGAGAGGGGGAGAAAGACAGACAGGGAGAGGGGAGGAGAGGAAGACAGAAATGGAGAGGGGGAGAGAAAGACAGACGAGAGGGAGGGAGAGAAGACAGACAGGGAAAGGAGGAGGGAGAAAGATAGACAAGGAGAGGGGGAGGAAGACAGACAGGGAGAGGGGGAGGAAGACAGACAGGGAGAGGGGGAGGAAGACAGACAGGGAGAGGGGAGAGAGGAAGAAAACAAGGAGAGGGGGAGGAGAGGAAGACAGAAAGGGAGAGGGGGAGAGAAAGACAGACAGGAGAGGGGGAGGAGAGAAAGACAGACATGGAGAGGAAGACAGACAGGGAAAGGGGGAGGAGAGAAAGACAGACAGGGAGAGGGGGAGGAAGACAGACAGGGAGAGGGAGAGAGGAAGACAGACAGGGAGAGGGGAGAGGAAGACAGACAGGGAGAGGGGAGAGAGGAAGACAGACAGGAGAGGCGAGAGAGGAAGACAGACAAGGAGAGGGGAGAGAGGAAGACAGACAAGGAGAGGGGAGGAGGAAGACAGAAAGGGAGAGGGGAGAGAAAGACAGACAGGGAGAGGGGGAGGAGAGAAAGACAGACAGGGAGAGGGGGAGGAAGACAGACAGGAGAGGGGGGGAGAGGAAGACAGACAGGGAGAGGGGAGGAGAGGAAGACAGACAGGGAGAGGGGGAGGAAGACAGACAGGAGAGGGGAGAGAGGAAGACAGACAAGGAGAGGGGGAGGAGAGGAAGACAGAAAGGGAGAGGGGGAGAGAAAGACAGACAGGAGAGGGGGAGGAAGACAGACAGGGAGAGGGGGGAGAGGAAGAAGACAGACAGGGAGAGGGGAGAGAGGAAGACAGACAGGGAGGGGGAGGAGAGAAAGACAGACAGGGAGAGGGGAGGAAGACAGACAGGAGAGGGGGGAGAGAAAGACAGACAGGGAGAGGGGAGGAGAGAAAGACAGACAGGAGAGGGGGAGGAAGACAGACAGGGAGAGGGGAGGAAGAAGACAGACAGGGAGAGGGGGAGGAGAGGAAGACAGACAGGGAGAGGGGAGAGGAAGACAGACAAGGAGAGGGGGAGGAGAGGAAGACAGAAAGGGAGAGGGGGAGAGAAAGACAGACAAGGAGAGGGAGAGTAAGACAGACAGGGAAAGGGGGAGGAGAGAAAGATAGACAAGGAGAGGGGAGAGAGGAAGACAGACAAGGAGAGGGGGAGGAGAGGAAGACAGAAAGGGAGAGGGGGAGAGAAAGACAGACAGGGAGAGGGAGAGAGGAAGACAGACAGGGAAAGGGGAGAGGAAGACAGACAGACAGGGGGAGGAGAGAGACAGACAGGGAGAGGGGGGAGAGGAAGACAGACAGGGAGAGGGGAGAGAGGAAGACAGAAAGGGAGAGGGGAGGAGAGGAAGACAGAAAGGGAGAGGGGGAGGAGAGGAAGACAGACAGGAGAGGGAGAGAGGAAGACAGACAGGGAGAGGCGGAGAGAGGAAGACAGACAAGGAGAGGGGAGGGGAAGACAGAAAGGGAGGGGGAGAGAAAGACAGACAGGGAGAGGGGAGGAGAGAAAGACAGACAGGAGAGGGGAGGAAGACAGACAGGGAGAGGGGAGAGAGGAAGACAGACTGGGAGAGGGGAGGAAGACAGACAGGGAGAGGGGAGAGAGGAAGACAGACAGGGAGAGGGGGAGAGGAAGACAGACAAGGATAGGGGGAGTAGAGGAAGACAGAAAGGGAGAGGGGGAGAGAAAGACAGAAAGGGAGAGGGGGGAGAGAAAGACAGACAGGGAGAGGGGGAGGAGAGAAAGACAGACAGGGAGAGGGGAGGAAGACAGACAGGGGGAGGAGAGGAAGGCAGACAGGGAGAGGGGGGAGGAAGACAGACAGGGAGAGGGGAGAGAGGAAGAAAAAAAGGGGAGGAAGGAGAGGGGGAGGAGAGGAAGACAGAAATGGAGAGGGGGAGAGAAAGACAGACAAGGAGAGGGAGAGGAAGACAGACAGGGAAAGGAGGAGGGGAGAAAGATAGACAAGGAGAGGGGGAGGAAGACAGACAGGGAGAGGGGGAGGAAGACAGACAGGGAGAGGGGGAGGAAGACAGACAGGGAGAGGGGAGAGAGGAAGAAAACAAGGAGAGGGGGAGGAGAGGAAGACAGAAAGGGAGAGGGGGAGAGAAAGACAGACAGGGAGAGGGGGAGGAGAGAAAGACAGACATGGAGAGGAAGACAGACAGGGAAAGGGGGAGGAGAGAAAGACAGACAGGGAGAGGGGGAGGAAGACACACAGGGAGAGGGGAGAGAGGAAGACAGACAGGGAGAGGGGGAGAGGAAGACAGAAAGGGAGAGGGGGAGAGAAAGACAGACAGGGAGAGGGGGAGAGGAAGACAGACAGGGAGAGGGGAGAGAGGAAGACAGACAGGGAGAGGGGAGAGAGGAAGACAGACAAGGAGAGGGGGAGGAGAGGAAGACAGAAAGGGAGAGGGGGAGAGAAAGACAGACAGGGAGAGGGGGAGGAGAGAAAGACAGACAGGGAGAGGGGAGGAAGACAGACAGGGAGAGGGGAGAGAGGAAGACAGACAGGGAGAGGGGGAGGAAGACAGACAGGGAGAGGGGGAGAGGAAGACAGACAGGGAGAGGGGGAGGAGAGGAAGACAGACAGGGAGAGGGGGAGGAAGACAGACAGGGAGAGGGAGAGAGGAAGACAGACAAGGAGAGGGGGAGGAGAGGAAGACAGAAATGGAGAGGGGGAGAGAAAGACAGACAAGGAGAGGGAGAGGAAGACCGACATGGAAAGGAGGAGGGGAGAAAGATAGACAAGGAGAGGGGGAGGAAGACAGACAGGGAGAGGGGGGGGAGAGGAAGACAGACAGGGAGAGGGGGAGGAAGACAGACAGGGAGAGGGGAGAGAGGAAGAAAAACAAGGAGAGGGGAGGAGAGGAAGACAGAAAGGGAGAGGGGGAGAGAAAGACAGACAGGGAGAGGGGGAGGAGAGAAAGACAGACATGGAGAGGGAGAGGAAGACAGACAGGGAAAGGGGGAGGAGAGAAAGACAGACAGGGAGAGGGGGAGGAAGACAGACAGGGAGAAGGGAGAGAGGAAGACAGACAGGGGAGAGGGGGGAGGAAGACAGAAAGGGAGAGGGGGAGAGAAAGACAGACAGGGAGAGGGGGGAGAGGAAGACAGACAGGGAGAGGGGGGAGAGAGGAAGACAGACAGGGAGAGGGGGAGAGGAAGACAGACAGGGAGAGGGGGGAGAGAAAGACAGACAGGGAGAGGGGGAGAGAAGACAGACAAGGAGAGGGAGAGGAAGACAGACAGGAAGAGGGGAGGAAGACAGACAGGGAGAGGGGAGAGAGAGGAAGACAGACAGGGAGAGGGAGAGAAAGACAGACAGGGAGAGGGGGAGAGGAAGACAGACAGGGAGAGGGGGAGGAAGACAGACAGGGAGAGGGGGAGAGGAAGACAGACAGGGAGAGGGGGAGAGGAAGACAGACAGGGAGAGGGAGAGGAAGACAGACAGGGGGAGGAAGACAGACAGACAGGGAGAGGGGAGAGGAGGAGGACAGACAGGGAGAGGAGGAGGAAGACAGACAGGGAGAGGGGAGACAGGAAGACAGACAGGGAGAGGGGGAGAGGAAGACAGACAGGGAGAGGGGGAGAGGAAGACAGACAGGGAGAGGGGGAGAGGAAGACAGACAGGGAGAGGGAGAGGAAGACAGACAGGGGAGGAAGACAGACAGACAGGGAGAGGGGAGAGAGGAGGACAGACAGGGAGAGGGGGAGGAAGACAGACAGGGAGAGGGGAGACAGGAAGACAGACAGGGAGAAGGGGAGAGGAAGACAGACAGGGAGAGGGGGAGAGGAAGACAGACAGGGAGAGGGGGAGAGGAAGACAGACAGGGAGAGGGGGAGAGGAAGACAGACAGGAAGAGGGGAGAGGAAGACAGACAGGAAGAGGGAGAGGAAGACAGACAGGGAGAGGGGGAGGAAGACAGACAGGGAGAGGGGGGAGAGAAAGACAGACAAGGAGAGGTGGAGGAGAGTGTGTGTGTTCAAATCTTATCTGCTGTGGGATGGGTAATGCTGCTGTGGGATGGGTAATGGTGCTGTGGGATGGGTAATGGTGCTGTGGGATGGGTAATGCTGCTGTGGGATGGGTAATGGTGCTGTGGGATGGGTAATGGTGCTGTGGGATGGGTAATTATAATGGTAATGTTAATGTCCAGTAATGTGTGAGATTTTGGAACACTATTAGAAGAGAGAGCTGAAAGAGGATGTGGTTATGCTGCATGGGTTTATTATTATTTAACTGGGCAAGTCGGCCCACATCGGCCAAACCCGGACCACACTGAGACAACTGTGCGCCGCCCTATGGGACTCCCAATCACGGCCGGTTGTGATACAGCCTGGAAACGAACCAGGGTCTGTAGTGACGCACTAAAAAGCAGAACCTTAGACCGCTGCGCCACTTGGGAGCCCCATGAGTATGTCTGTATGTGTATGTGAGTGTTTATATACTGTACCAGTCACAAGTTTGGACACACCTTCTCATTCCAGGGTTTGTCTTTATTTGTACTGCTTTCTACATGTAGAATAATAGTGAAGACATAACAACTATGAAATAACACACATGGAATCATTTAAGTACCAAAAAAGTGTTAAACAAATTAAACAGATTCTTCAAAGTAGCCATCCTTTGCCTTGATGACAGCTTTACACACTCTCAACCAGTTTCTCGGCATTCTCTCAACCAGTTTCATGAAGTAGTCACCTGGAATGCATTTCAATTTACAGGTGTGCCTTGTTAATTTGTGGAATTTCTTTCCTTCTTAATGCGTTTCAGCCAATCAGTTGTGTTGTAACAAGGTAGGGGTTGTATACATACAGAATATAACCCTATTTGGTAAAAGACCAAGTCCATATTATGACAAGAACAGCTCAAATAAGCAAAGAGAAACAGCAGTCATCATTACTTTAAGACATGAAGGTCAGTCAATCCGGACTTGAAATGAGCAGTCGCAAAAACCATCAAGCGTTATGATGAAACTGGCTCTCATGAGAACCGCCACAGGAAAGGAAGACCCAGAGTTACCTCTCCTGCAGAGGATAAATTCATTAGAGTTACCAGCCTCAGATTGCAGCCCAAAGAAATGCTTCACAGATTTCAAGTAACAGACACATCTCAACATCAAATGTTGTGAGGACACTGCGTGAATCAGGCCTTCATGGTCAAATTGCTGCAAAGAAACCACTACTGATTTTTGGATCCAACCGCCGTGTCTTTCTGAGATGCAGAGTAGGTGAACTGATGATCTCTGCATGTGTGGTTCCCACCGCGAAGCATGGAGGAGGAGGTGTGATTGTGCTTTGCTGGTGACACTGTCTGTGATTTATTTAGAATTCAAGGCACATAAACAGCATGGTTACCACAGCATTCTGCAGCAATACGCCATCTGGTTTGCGCTTAGTGGGACTATTGTTTGTTTTTCAACAGGACAATGACCCAACACCTCCAGGCTGTATAAGGGCTATTTGACCAAGGAGGAGAGTGATGGAGTGCTGCATCAGATGACCTGGCCCCCACATTCACGACCTCAACCCAATTGAGATGGTTTGGAATGTGTTGGATCGCAGAGTGAAAGAAAAGCAGCCAATAAGTGCTCAGAATATGTGGGAACTACTTCAAGACGGTTGGAAAATAATTGCAGTTGAAGCTGGTTGAGAGAATGCCAAGAGTGTGCAAAGCTGTCATCAAGGCAAAGGGTGGCTATTTGAAGAATCTAAAATCTATTTTAATTCGTTTAACACTTTTTAGGTTACTACATGATTCCATGTGTTATTTCATAGTTTTGATGTCTTCATTATTATTCTACAATGTAGAAAATAGTAAAGATAAAGAAAATAGAGAGAGAGACAGAGGGAGTTAGAGGGAGGGGGAGATGAGACAGAGGGAGTTAGAGGGAGGGGGAGATGAGGGAGAGAGAGAGACAGAGGGATTTAGAGGGAATTAGAGGGAGGGGGAGATGAGGGAGAGAGAGACAGAGGGAGTTAGAGGGAGGGGGAGAGACTGGAAGGAGAGAAAAGGGGAGCATAGAAAGACGAGAGATGGGATGCAGGTGCAAGGAGAGAAGGAAGGAAAAGGAAAAGAGATATGGTAGAAAACATGAGTGGAATGGAGAGGAAAGATGGTGAAATGGGTTATATGGAGAAAGGAAAGAGGAGAGAGGACAGAGGAGAGAGGAGAGAGGACAGAGGAGAGAGGACAGAGGACAGAGGAGAGAGGAGAGAGGACAGAGGACAGAGGAGAGAGGACAGAGGACAGAGGACAGAGGACAGAGGAGAGAGGACAGAGGAGAGAGGACAGAGGAGAGCGGACAGAGGAGAGA
This sequence comes from Oncorhynchus nerka, assembly GCF_034236695.1. Classification (NCBI taxonomy): domain Eukaryota; kingdom Metazoa; phylum Chordata; class Actinopteri; order Salmoniformes; family Salmonidae; genus Oncorhynchus; species Oncorhynchus nerka. The sequence goes on from NC_088407.1 coordinate 15,187,595, forward strand.
GGAGAGAGGAGAGACTGAGTGAAACATTAGGAAATATATATGGAGAGAGGAGAGACTGAGTGAAACATTAGGAAATATATATGGAGAGAGATGTACAACAACTGTGTGGTTCAAATTGGCAAAAAACACACATTTCTTTCCACAGGGCCAGGGGGTGAGACAGGGATGCAGCTTAAGCCCCACCCTCTTCAACATATATATCAACAAATTGGCGCGGGCACTAGAAAAGTCTGCAGCACCCGGCCTCACCCTACTAGAATCTGAAGTCAAATGTCTACTGTTTGCTGATGATCTGGTGCTTCTGTCCCCAACCAAGGAGGGCCTACAGCAGCACCTAGATCCTCTGCACAGATTCTGTCAGACCTGGGCCCTGACAGTAAAACTCAGTAAGACCAAAATAATGGTGTTCCAAAAAAGGTCCAGTCACCAGGACCAAAAATACTAATTTAATCTAGATACCGTTGCCCTACAGCACACAAAAAACTATACATACCTTGGCCTAAACATCAGCGCCACAGGTAACTTCCACAAAGCTGTGAACGATCTGAGAGAAAAGGCAAGAAGGGCCTTCTATGCCATCATAAGGAAAATACATTTCGACATACCAATTAAGACCTGGCTAAAAATACTTGAATCAGTTATAGAACCAATTGCCCTTTATGGTTGTGAGGTCTCTGGTCTGCTCGCCAACCAAGAACTCACAAAATGGGACAAACACCCGATTGAGACTCTGCATGCAGAACTCTGCAAAAATATCCTCTGTGTACAACGTAGAACACCAAATAATGCATGCAGAGCAGAATTAGGCCGATACCCAATAATGATCAAAATCCAGAAAAGAGCAGTTCAATTCTACAACCACCTAAAAGGAAGCGATTCCCAAACCTTCCATAACAAAGCCATCACCTACAGAGAGATGAATCTGGAGAAGAGTCCCCTAAGCAAGCTGGTCCTGGGGCTCTGTTCACAAACACAAACACACCCCACAGAGCCCAAGGACAGCAGCACAATTAGACCCAACCAAATCAGGAGAAAACAAAAAGATAATTACTTGACACATTGGAAAGAGGAGAGGAGAGAGCTAGTAGGAAATGTATGAAGAGAGGGGGAAAGATTGGCATTGAGGATGGCTGATAGAAGTGGCAGAACAGCATGCAAGCAGAGGACAGTAGGGAGGGTGGAACAGAAAGATGGAGGGAGGAGGGGAAATGACAGTGATCTAGTGTCTCTACCTCACAGTGGGCCACTCCAGGTAATACACTAATGTATAGAACACTGTTAGGAGAGGGGGATGGGAGGAGGGAGGGAGGGAGAGAGCAGGGAGGGGAGGGATGGATGGAAGGAGAAAGGGGTGGAATGAGAGAGAGGGAGGGAGTAGGGAGGGAGCAGGGAGGGAGAGAGGGATGGAATGAGAGAGGAATGGAGGGAGAGAGGGATGGAGGGAGAGAGGAATGGAGGGAGAGAGGGATGGAATGAGAGAGAGGGAGAGAGGAATGGAGGGAGAGAGGGATGGCGGGAGAGAGAGATGGAGGGAGAGAGGAATGGAGGGAGAGAGGAATGGAGGGAGAGAGGGATGGAGGGAGAGAGGGATGGAGGGAGAGAGAGGGAGAGAGGAATGGAGGGAGAGAGGGATGGAGGGAGAGAGGGAGAGAGGAATGGAGGGAGAGAGGGATGAATGAGAGAGAGGGAGAGAGGAATGGAGGGAGAGAGAGATGGAGAGAGAGGGATGGAGGGGAGAGAGGAATGGAGGGAGAGAGGAATGAAGGGAGAGAGGGGTGGAGGGAGAGAGGGATGAGGGAGAGAGAGATGGAGGGAGAGAGAGATGGAGGGAGAGAGAGATGGAGGGAGAGAGGGATGGAGGGAGAGAGGGATGAATGGAGGGAGAGAGGGATGGATGGAGGGAGGGATCAAATTAAACTAGATGGAGATAGACAGACATACTGAGACTGGGGAGAAGACTCTTTTGAGGTGTTCAAAACTGTTGATGTGGCCCAAATGTTCAAATGGCACCCTATTCCCTGCATAGTGCACTACTTCATACCAGAGCTCTATGGGGAATAGGGTGTCACTTGGGGATGCACCACTGTGGCATTTCCCTGTGTAAGAGGTGCCATTTAACAGCGTGCCACTTCAAGTCTCTACTCCACCAGCTGGACACACAGACTACTGATATGTTCAGACACCCTGTAGTTTCATTCTCTGGCTTTTCCATCTGTGAAGGAATTGCCATTTAAAAGAACCTGAAACACACCTGCCTCACCTCTTTATCAGCTAGTGTGTGTGTGTGTGTGTGTGTGTGTGTGTGTGTGTGTGTGTGTGTGTGTGTGTGTGTGTGTGTGTGTGTGTGTGAGAGCCAGAGAGAGAAAGCGAGAGAGTGAGTGAGAGAGTGAGTGTGTGTGTGTGTGTGAGTGAGAGAGAGAGAGTGTGAGTGTAACTGTGAGTGTGTGTGACTGTAATTGTGTGTGACTGTGAGTCTGAGTGGGACTGTGAGTGTATGACTGTGCATGTGTGTGTAACTGTGAGTGTGACTGAGTATGTGTGTGAGTGTGAGTATGAGTATGAGTGTAACTGTGAGTGTGAGTGTGAGTGTGTGACTGTGACTGTGTGAGTGTGAGTGTAACTGTGACTGAGTGTGAGTGTGAGTGTGAGTGAGTGAGTGACTGTGAGTGCGTGTGTGAATGTGACTGTGACTGTGTGAGTGTGACTGTGAGTGTAACTGTGACTGAGTGTGAGTGTGTGTGTGTGTGAGTGTGTGTGAGTGTGATAGAGGTCGACCGATTAATCAGAATGGCCAATTAATTAGGGCCGATTTCAAGTTTTCATAACAATCGGAAATCGGTATTTTTGGACGCGGATTTTGTCGATTTTTAATTCGATTTTTTATTGTAATTTTTTTACACCTTTATTTACCCTTTATTTAACTAGGCAAGTCAGTTAAGAACACATTCTTATTATCAATGACGGCCTAGGAACAGTGGGTTAACTGGTCTAGGAACAGTGGGTTAACTGGTCTAGGAACAGTGGGTTAACTGGTCTAGGAACAGTGGGTTAACTGGTCTAGGAACGGTGGGTTAACTGGTCTAGGAACGGTGGGTTAACTGGTCTAGGAACGGTGGGTTAACTGGTCTAGGAACGGTGGGTTAACTGGTCTAGGAACGGTGGGTTAACTGGTCTAGGAACGGTGGGTTAACTGGTCTAGGAACGGTGGGTTAACTGGTCTAGGAACGGTGGGTTAACTGGTCTAGGAACGGTGGGTTAACTGGTCTAGGAACGGTGGGTTAACTGGTCTAGGAACTGTGGGTTAACTGGTCTAGGAACGGTGGGTTAACTGGTCTAGGAACGGTGGGTTAACTGCCTCGTTCAGGGGCAGAACAACAGATTTTCACCTTGTCAGCTCTGGGCTTCAATCTTGCAACCTTACGGTTAACTAGTCCAACGCTATAACCACCAGCCTCTCATTGCACTCCACGAGGAGACTGCCTGTTACGCGAATGCAGTGGAAGCCAAGGTAAGTTGCTAGCTAGCATTAAACTTATCTTATAAAAAACAATCAATCAAGCATAATCACTAGTTAACTACACATGGTTGATGATATTACTAGTTTATCTAGCGTGTCCTGCGTTGCATATAATTGATGCGGTGCGCATTCGCAAAAAAGGACTGTCGTTGCTCCATCATGTACCTAACCATAAACACCAATGCCTTTCTTAAAATCAATATACAGAAGGATATATTTTTAAACCTGCATATTTAGCTAAAAGAAATCCAGGTTAGCAGGCAATATTAACCAGGTGAAATTGTCACTTCTCTTGCGTTCATTGCACACAGAGTCAGGGTATATGCAACAGTTTGGGCAGCCTGGATCATTGTGAACTAATTTGCCAGAATTTTACGTAATTATGACATGATTTGATAGAGCAGTCTGACTGAGCGATGGTAGGCAGCAGCAGGCTCGTAAGCATTCATTCAAACAGCACGTTTGTGCGTTTTGCCAGCAGCTCTGCTGTTTGACTTCAAGCCGATCAACTCCAGAGATTAGGCTGGTGTAACCGATGTGAAATGGCTAGCTAGTTATCGGGGTGCGCGCTAATAGCGTTTCAAACGTCACTCGCTCTGAGACTTGGAGTAGTTGTTCCCCTTGCTCTGCATGGGTAACGCTGCTTCGAGGGTGGCTGTTGTCGATGTGTTCCTGTTTCGAGCCCAGGCAGGGGCGAGGAGAGGGACGGAAGCTATACTGTTACACTGGCAATACTAAAG
>NC_088407.1:15199351-15214351 GCF_034236695.1 Oncorhynchus nerka
CTGGCTCACAATTGACGTTACAATTCATCCCAAAGGTGTTCGATGGGGTTGTGTCTACAGGGGATTTGTCATGCTGAAACAGGAAAGGGCCTTCCCCAAACTCTTACCACAAAGTTGGAAGCACAGAATCGTCTAGAATGTCATTGTATGCTGTAGCGTTAAGAATTCCCTTCACTGGTATTTAGGGCCCTTGCCCAAACCATTAATTACCATTATGTTGGTTAGATAGTAGACAGCAGAGGAGTTTATGGAGGAATTAGAGACACACACACACACACACACATATAAGCAAGCAAGAACACACACAAACACACACATGAACACACAATCGTTTAATCTGGATTAATTACCCATAATCCACCCTGCCAGATGTCTGCTGCATGCCTTTGAATGTTGTGGGTCGGGGGTCGATACAGAGAGGGGATCCAACGTTTCAATGAACCTGGAGAGCTCTCTTCTCTATCCACCCTCCTTCCTCTCCATCCTTCTACCTCTCCACCCTCCACCCTCCTTCCTCTCCATCCTTCTACCTCTCCACCCCTCTACCTCTCCACCCCTCTACCTCTCCACCCCTCTACCTCTCCACCCCTCTTCCTCTCCACCCCTCTTCCTCTCCACCCCTCTACCTCTCCACCCCTCTACCTCTCCACCCCTCTTCCTCTCCACCCCTCTTCCTCTCCACCCCTCTTCCTCTCCACCCCTCTACCTCTCCACCACTCTACCTCTCCACCCCTCTTCCTCTCCACCCCTCTACCTCTCCACCCCTCTTCCTCTCCACCACTCTACCTCTCCACCCCTCTTCCTCTGCACCCCTCTACCTCTCCACCCCTCTACCTCTCCACCCCTCTTCCTCTGCACCCCTCTACCTCTCCACCCCTCTTCCTCTGCACCCCTCTACCTCTCCACCCTTCTTCCTCTCCACCCCTCTTCCTCTCCACCACTCTTCCTCTCCACCACTCTTCCTCTCCACCACTCTTCCTCTCCACCACTCTTCCTCTCCACCCCTCTTCCTCTCCACCCCTCTTCCTCTCCACCCCTCTTCCTCTCCACCACTCTTCCTCTCCACCACTCTTCCTCTCCACCCCTCTTCCTCTCCACCCCTCTTCCTCTCCACCACTCTTCCTCTCCACCCCTCTTCCTCTCCACCACTCTTCCTCTCCACCACTCTTCCTCTCCACCACTCTTCCTCCGCTCATCTCTCCTTTCAAATTGATCAGTCAGACAATGAGTCAGTCAGCCAGTCCTGTCAGACAGACAGACAGCGAAAAGCCCCATACAAGCAGTGTGTAATTATGTGATCACTTTGAGTTTCTATAGTAGAGGAATTTGGCAATGTTTGTGGCCTGTACAAAGGTTTGGAACTCAAGAGGTTCAATCAAATGTAAAATGGAGTTTAGTCCGTTGTGTAAATGGAGTTTAGTCCGTTGTGTAAATGGAGTAAAAGCTGTGTTGTCTCTCATCCAGAGAGAAGAGGAGAGAGAGAGAGAGAGAGAGAGAGAGAGAGGGGGAGAGAGAAGGGGAGAGAGAGAGAGAGAGAGACACAGAAGGAGAGAGGGAGAGGGGGAGAGACAGAAGGGGAGAGAGAGGGGTGGGGGAGGGAGATAGGGGGCGAGAGAGAGAGAGGGGGAGCAAGAGCTGGAAAGAGAAATGAGAATGCTCCAGTAGATGTGACTCCTGTAGATGTGACTCCAGTAGATGTGACTCTTGTAGATGTGACTCCTGTAGGCGTGACTCTTCCTCTCTCTCTCCTTTCTCTCTCTCATTTCTCTCTCTTTTCTCTCCCTCTTCCTCTCTCTCTCCTTTCTCTCTCTCATTTCTCTCTCTTTTCTCTCCCTCTTCCTCTCTCTCTCCTTTCTCTCTCCATCTTTCCCTCCCCTCTAGTTTTTCTTCTTCTCTTTCTTTCATAGTGTGATGTGTGTTTTCATGCCAGTTGAAGAAAGACAGTGAAGAGAGAAAGGGAAGGAAAGATAGAGAGAGGGAAGGAAGGAGAGAGAGACAGTGAGGGATGTTGACAGTGTTATCCTATCAATAGCTCTATATGGAAGTGAGGTTTGGGGGCCACTCAATAAACTGGACTTTAAAATGTGGGACAAACATCCCATTTGAAGCCCTACATGCAGAATTCTGTCAGAAAATTCTACAAATTCTACACTTATGTTGGAGTCAATTAAACTCGTTTTTCAAACACTCCACAAATTTCTTGTTAACAAACTATAGTTTTGGCAAGTCGGTGAGGACATCTACTTTGTGCATGACACAAGTAGTTTTTCCAACAATTGTTTACAGACAGATTGTTTAAATTATAATTCACTGTATAACAATTCCAGTGGGTCAGAAGTGTAAATACACTAAGTTGACTGTGCCTTTAAAAAATAATAATAATAAAAAATAAACAGCTTGGAAAATTCCAGAATATGATGTCATGGCTTTAGAAGCTTCTGATAGGCTAATTCACATAATTTGAGTCAGTTGGAAGTGTACCCGTGGATGTATTTCAAGGCCTACCTTCAAACTCAGTGCCTCTTTGCTTGACATCATGGGAAAATCAAAAGAAATCAGCCAAGACCTCAGAAAAATAATTATGGACCTCCACATTTCTGGTTCATCCTTGGAAACAATTTCCAAATGCCTGAAGGTACCACGTTCATCTGTACAAACAATAGTACGCAAGTATAAACACCATGGGACCATGCAGCCGTCATACCGCTCAGGAAGGAGACGTGTTCTGAATCCTAGAAATAAACGTACTTTGGTGCGAAAAGTGCAAATCAATCCCAGAATAACAGCAAAGGACCTTATGAAGATGCGGAAGGAAACAGGTACAAATGTATCTATATCCACAGTAAAACGAGTCCTATATCGACATAACCTGAAAGGCAGCTCTGCGAGGAGGAAGCCACTGCTCCAAAACCGCCATATAAAAGCCAGACTACGGTTTGCAATTGCACATGGGGACAAAGATCGTACTTTTTGGAGAAATGTCCTCTGGTCTGATGAAACAAAAATAGAACTGTTTGGCCATAATGACCATTGTTATGTTTGGAGGAAAAGGGGGAGGCTTGCAAGCCGAAGAACACCACCCAACCGTGAAGCACGGGGGTGGCAGCATTAAGTTGTGGGGGTACTTTACTGCAGGAGGGACTGGTGCACTTCACAAAATAGATGGCATCATGAGGACGGAAAATTATGTGGATATATTGAGTGAGTGAGAGAGGGAAGAGGGGAGAGGGGGAGAGAGAAAGGGAGAGAGAGAAGGGAGAGGGAAGAAGATGAGGGGGAGAGAGAGTGAGTGAGAGAGGGAACAGGGTTGAGAGGGGACGAGGGGGAGAGAGAGTGAGTGAGAGAAGGGAGAGGGAAGAGGGGAGAGAGACAGAGAGAGACTATGAGAAGAGGAGAGGGAAGAGGGAAGAGGGGAGAGAGACTATGAGAAGAGGAGAGGGAAGAGGGGAGAGAGACTATGAGAAGAGGAGAGGCCTCCATTGTGGTCCTGTCTTGTTTTTGCCTGTGACCTTGTATTTCCCCTGCTGTTCTGTACCTCGTAAAACACAGAACTACACTGCCCCCCCTCCCCGTGTGTGTGTCTGTGTCTGTGTGTGTCTGTGTGTGTGTCAGTGTGTGTCAGTGTGTGTCAGTGTGTCTGTGTCTCTGTGTGTGTGTCTCTCTCTCTGTGTCTGTGTGTGTGTGTGTGTGTGTGTGTGTCTGTGTCTGTGTGTGTCAGTGTGTCTGTGTGTCTGTGTCTCTGTGTGTGTGTCTCTCTCTCTGTGTCTCTGTGTCTGTCTCTCTGTGTGTCTGTCTCTCTGTGTGTCTGTCTGTCTGTGTGTGTCTCTGTGTGTGTGTCTGTGTGTGTGTCTGTGTGTGTGTGATTGTCTCTGTGTGTTGGGTGAGACTGACATTAACACATCTTGGGTTCCATCCTACCTCTGTCTGCTCCTAATGACCCTATTATTTAGGCTCCCGAGTGGCACAGGGGTCTAAGGCATTACTACAGACCCTGGTTCAATCCCGGGCTGTATCACAACTGGCCGTGATCGGGTGTCCCATAGGGCAGCACACAATTGGCCCAGCGTCGTCCGGGTAAGGGGAGTGTTTGGCCGGGGTAGGGCGTCATTGTAAATAAGAATTTGTTCTTAACTGACTTGCCTGGTTAAATAAAGGGTAAATTAAAACATTTACAATTTCCTTCTGTCAGGACCAGTCAGTCTGGGTTAATGTGTGTGAGAGACTGTCACTAACACATCAGGACCAGTCAGTCTGGGTTAATGTGTGAGAGACTGTCACTAACACATCAGGACCAGTCAGTCTGGGTTAATGTGTGTGAGAGACTGTCACTAACACATCAGGACCAGTCAGTCTGGGTTAATGTGTGAGAGACTGTCACTAACACATCAGGACCAGTCAGTCTGGGTTAATGTGTGTGAGAGACTGTCACTAACACATCAGGACCAGTCAGTCTGGGTTAATGTGTGTGAGAGACTGTGACTAACACATCAGGACCAGTCAGTCTGGGTTAATGTGTGTGAGAGACTGTCACTAACACATCAGGACCAGTCAGTCTGGGTTAATGTGTGAGAGACTGTCACTAACACATCAGGACCAGTCAGTCTGGGTTAATGTGTGTGAGAGACTGTCACTAACACATCAGGACCAGTCAGTCTGGGTTAATGTGTGTGAGAGACTGTGACTAACACATCAGGACCAGTCAGTCTGGGTTAATGTGTGTGAGAGACTGTCACTAACACATCAGGACCAGTCAGTCTGGGTTAATGTGTGAGAGAATGTCACTAACACATCAGGACCAGTCAGTCTGGGTTAATGTGTGAGAGACTGTCACTAACACATCAGGACCAGTCAGTCTGGGTTAATGTGTGTGAGAGACTGTCACTAACACATCAGGACCAGTCAGTCTTGGTTAATGTGTGTGAGAGACTGTCACTAACACATCAGGACCAGTCAGTCTGGGTTAATGTGTGTGAGAGACTGTCACTAACACATCAGGACCAGTCAGTCTGGGTTAATGTGTGAGAGACTGTCACTAACACATCAGGACCAGTCAGTCTGGGTTAATGTGTGTGAGAGACTGTCACTAACACATCAGGACCAGTCAGTCTGGGTTAATGTGTGTGTCTGCTGTCATGACTGCAGTGACTGGTTCATGACTTGTTCCCTTGCGAATATGGAGGTCTATGGGGACAATGACACAGAAAATCCATTGGACATGATAGTATTCACATCTCTACTAGCCTGCCGACTTATCTTATTGGAGTGGAAAGCTGCAGACCCCCCCCCCCTCCCCCATTCACATCTCTACTAGCCTGCCGACTTATCTTATTGGAGTGGAAAGCTGCAGACCCCCCCCATTCACATCTCTACTAGCCTGCCGACTTATCTTATTGGAGTGGAAAGCTGCAGCCCCCCCCCCCCCCCATTCACATCTCTACTAGCCTGCCGACTTATCTTATTGGAGTGGAAAGCTGCAGCCCCCACCCCTCCCCCATTCACATCTCTACTAGCCTGCCGACTTATCTTATTGGAGTGGAAAGCTGCAGACCCCCCCATTCACATCTCTACTAGCCTGCCAACTTATCTTATTGGAGTGGAAAGCTGCAGCCCCCCCATTCACATCTCTACTAGCCTGCCGATTTATCTTATTGGAGTGGAAAGCTGCAGCCCCCCTTATTGGAGTGGAAAGCTGCAGCCCCCCCCATTCACATCTCTACTAGCCTGCCCGACTTATCTTATTGGAGTGGAAAGCTGCAGATCCCCCATTCACATCTCCACTAGCCTGCCGACTTATCTTATTGGAGTGGAAAGCTGCAGACCCCCCCCCCATTCACATCTCTACTAGCCTGCCAACTTATCTTATTGGAGTGGAAAGCTGCAGCCCCCCCCATTCACATCTCTACTAGCCTGCCGACTTATCTTATTGGAGTGGAAAGCTGCAGCCCCCATTCACATCTCTACTAGCCTGCCGACTTATCTTATTGGAGTGGAAAGCTGCAGACCCCCCCCCCATTCACATCTCTACTAGCCTGCCAACTTATCTTATTGGAGTGGAAAGCTGCAGCCCCCTCCCCCATTCACATCTCTACTAGCCTGCCAACTTATCTTATTGGAGTGGAAAGCTGCAGCCCCCCCCATTCACATCTCTACTAGCCTGCCGACTTATCTTATTGGAGTGGAAAGCTGCAGCCCCCCCCCATTCACATCTCCACTAGCCTGCCGACTTATCTTATTGGAGTGGAAAGCTGCAGACCCCCCCCCCCCATTCATTCACATCTTTACTAGCCTGCCAACTTATCTTATTGGAGTGGAAAGCTGCAGCCCCCCCATTCACATCTCTACTAGCCTGCCGACTTATCTTATTGGAGTGGAAAGCTGCAGCCCCCCATTCACATCTCTACTAGCCTGCCGACTTATCTTATTGGAGTGGAAAGCTGCAGACCCCCCCCCCCATCATTCACATCTCCACTAGCCTGCCGACTTATCTTATTGGAGTGGAAAGCTGCAGACCCCCCCCCCCCATTCACATCTCTACTAGCCTGCCAACTTATCTTATTGGAGTGGAAAGCTGCATACCCCCCCCCCCCATTCACATCTCTACTAGCCTGCCGACTTATCTTATTGGAGTGGAAAGCTGCAGATCCCCCATTCACATCTCCACTAGCCTGCCGACTTATCTTATTGGAGTGGAAAGCTGCAGACCCCCCCAACCCCCCCCTCATTCACATCTCTACTAGCCTGCCAACTTATCTTATTGGAGTGGAAAGCTGCAGATCCCCCATTCACATCTCTACTAGCCTGCCGACTTATCTTATTGGAGTGGAAAGCTGCACCCCCATTCACATCTCTACTAGCCTGCCGACTTATCTTATTGGAGTGGAAAGCTGCAGACCCCCCCCAACCCCACCCTCATTCACATCTCTACTAGCCTGCCGACTTATCTTATTGGAGTGGAAAGCTGCAGCCCCCCCCATTCACATCTCTACTAGCCTGCCGACTTATCTTATTGGAGTGGAAAGCTGCAGATCCCCCCCATTCACATCTCCACTAGCCTGCCGACTTATCTTATTGAGTGGAAAGCTGCAGACCCCCTCCCCATTCACATCTCTACTAGCCTGCCAACTTATCTTATTGGAGTGGAAAGCTGCAGCCCCCCCCCATTCACATCTCTACTAGCCTGCCGACTTATCTTATTGGAGTGGAAAGCTGCAGCCCCCCCATTCACATCTCTACTAGCCTGCCGACTTATCTTATTGGAGTGGAAAGCTGCAGATCCCCCCCATTCACATCTCCACTAGCCTGCCGACTTATCTTATTGGAGTGGAAAGCTGCAGCCCCCTCCCCCATTCACATCTCTACTAGCCTGCCAACTTATCTTATTGGAGTGGAAAGCTGCAGCCCCCATTCACATCTCTACTAGCCTGCCGACTTATCGAATTGGAGTGGAAAGCTGCAGCCCCCCCCCATTCACATCTCTACTAGCCTGCCGACTTATCTTATTGGAGTGGAAAGCTGCAGACCCCCCCCCAACCCCCCACCCTCATTCACATCTCTACTAGCCTGCCGACTTATCTTATTGGAGTGGAAAGCTGCAGCCCCCCCCATTCACATCTCTACTAGCCTGCCGACTTATCTTATTGGAGTGGAAAGCTGCAGCCCCCCCTCCCCCATTCACATCTCTACTAGCCTGCCGACTTATCTTATTGGAGTGGAAAGCTGCAGCCCCCCCATTCACATCTCTACTAGCCTGCCGACTTATCTTATTGGAGTGGAAAGCTGCAGATCCCCCATTCACATCTCTACTAGCTTGCCGACTTATCTTATTGGAGTGGAAAGCTGCAGACCCCCCCCCAACCCCCCACCCCCATTCACATCTCTACTAGCCTGCCGACTTATCTTATTGGAGTGGAAAGCTGCAGTCCCCCCCCATTCACATCTCTACTAGCCTGCCGACTTATCTTATTGGAGTGGAAAGCTGCAGCCCCCCCATTCACATCTCTACTAGCCTGCCGACTTATCTTATCGGAGTGGAAAGCTGCAGACCCCCCCATTCACATCCCTACTAGCCTGCCGACTTATCTTATTGGAGTGGAAAGCTGCAGACCCCCATTCACGATGGGTTAGAGATGTTTTATCTCTCCTTAAATCAGAGGAAATTAGGTTCACTGCCAAGGAATGGCAGCATTTCTCTTCCTATGCAATGAGCTCCACAGATATGGGTATTGAGTGACTGTAGATATTCAAGGTCAGGTACCTACAGGTGGGGCTAGGGCTATACACAAACTATTAGTGAATAAGATTAAATGTGCTCTCTACAAAGCTAAGTGAAGAATTATTTGTGGGCTGTGAACAAAAAACATCTGATTGTGTGTATATCATATACGCTACCGGTCCAAAGTTTGGACACACCTACTCATTCAAAGGTTTTTCTTTATTTGTACTATTTTCTACATTGTAGAATAATAGTGAAGTTATCAAAACTATGAAATGACACATATGGAATCAGGTAGGAACCAAAAAAGTGTTAAACAAATTAAAATATATTTTATATTTGAGATTTTTCAAAGTAGCCATCCTTTGCCTTGATGACAGTTTTGCACACTCTTTGCATTCTCTCAACCAGCTTCACCTGGAATGCTTTTCCAACAGTCTTAAAGGAGTTCCCACATATGCTGAGCACTTGTTGGCTGCTTTTCCTTCACTCTGTGGTCCGACTCATCCCAAACATTCTCAATTTGGTTGAGGTCGGGAGATTGTGGAGGCCAGGTCATCTGATGCAGCGCTCCATCACTTTCCTTCTTGGTAAAATAGCCATTGCACAGCCTGGAGGTGTGTTGGGTCATTGTCCTGTTCAAAAGAAAATGATAGTCCCACTAAGCCCAAACCAGATGGGATGCCATATCGCTGCAGAATGCTGTGGTAGTCATGCTGGTTAAGTGTGCCTTGAATTCTAAATAAATCAGTGTCACCAGCAAAGCACCCCCACACCATCACACCTCCTCCTCCATGCTTCACGGTGGGATCCACACATGCAGAGATCATCCGTTCTCCCACACCGCGTCGCACAAAGACACAGGCGGTTGGAACCAAAAATCTCCAATTTGGAATCCAGACCAAAGGACAACTCTCCACCGGTCTAATGTCTATTGTTCATGTTTGTTGTTTGTTGTTCAAGTCTCTTCTTCTTATTGATGTCCTTTAGTAGTGGTTTCTTTGCAGCAATTCGACCATGAAGGCCTGATTCACAGTCTCCTCTGAACAGTTGATGTTGAGATGTCTGTTACTTGAACTCTGAAGCATTTATTTGGGCTGCAATTTCTGAGGCTGTTAACTCTAATGAATTTATCCTCTGCAGGAGAGGTAACTCTGGGTCTTCCTTTCTTGTGGCGGTTCTCATGAGAGCCAGTTTCATCATAACGCTTGATGGTTTTTGCGACTGCTCATTCCAAGTCCGGATTGACTGACCTTCATGTCTTAAAGTAATGATGACTGCTGTTTCTCTTTGCTTATTTGAGTTGTTCTTGCAATAATATGGACTTGGTCTTTTACCAAATAGGGCTATCTTCTGTATGTATACAACCCCTACCTTGTTACAACACAACTGATTGGCTCAAATGCATTAATAAGGAAAGAAATTCCACAAATGAACTTTTAATTGAAATGCATTCCAGGTGACTACCTCATAAATCTGGTTGAGAGAATGCCATGAGTGTGCATAGCTGTCATCAAAGCACAGCGTGGCTATTTGAAGAATCTCAAATATAAAATATATTTGGATTTGTTTAACACTTTTTTGCATACTACATGATTCCATATGTGTTATTTCATAGTTTTGATGTCTTCACTATTATTATACAATGTAGAAAATAGTAAATGTAAATAAAACCCTTGAATGAGTAGGTGTTCTAAAACGTTTCTAAAACCTGTCTTGTTCTAATTCCAGCAGGGATACAAAAAAAATAAAAAATAGTGAAAGAGCGACATGAATTGAGCTTGTAACTCTTCTTGTATGCCTCCAGTGTATGAGAGGTGGGTTTTATTTCCCCCCCAAAAAACTGTGTGACTTTTTTTGTACAATTTAAAATGTTTTGCCTTTCTTCCTATGACAGCCTTATGACTCCTTATATCATCAGCCTTACGGCAGGCTTATGGAGCTTCTCTCACCTCTCCTCTGTGGTTGAACACACACACTGCCCCTCCCTTCATCCATCTGCTGCTAGTGCCTTATTCCTGTTTATTTATTTCCTCTCCTCAACTCTCCGTCATTCTCCTCTCCTCTCCTCTCCTCTCCGTCATTCCTCTCTCCTCTCCTCTCCTCTCCTCTTCCTCTCCTCTCCGTCATCTCGTTCTGTCCCTCTCCTCTCCTCTCCTCTCCGTCATCTCGGTCTGTCCCTCTCCTCTCCTCTCCTCTCCTCTCCGTCATCTCGGTCTGTCCCTCTCCTCTCCTCTCCTCTCCTCTTCCTCTCCTCTCCGTCATCTCGTTCTGTCCCTCTCCTCTCCTCTCCTCTCCTCTCCTCTCCTCTCCTCTCCATTCTGTCTCTCCATCATCTCATCCTCTGTCTCCTCTCCTCTCCTCTCCTCTCCTCCTCTCCCTCTCCTCTCCTCTCCTCTCCTCTCCGTCATCTCGGTCTGTCCCTCTCCTCTCCTCTCCTCTTCCTCTCCTCTCCGTCATCTCGTTCTGTCCCTCTCCTCTCCTCTCCTCCTCTCTCCTCTCCTCTCCTCTCCTCTCCTCTCCTCTATGTCATCTCGTTCTGTCCCTCTCCTCTCCTCCCCTCTCCTCTCCTCTTCCTCTCCTCTATGTCATCTCGTTCTGTCCCTCTCCTCTCCTCTCCTCTCCTCTCCTCTCCTCTCCTCTCCTCCCCGCTCCATCATCTCGTCCTCTCCTCTCCTCTCCTCCCCGCTCCATCATCTCGTCCTCTCCTCTCCTCTCCTCTCCTCTCTTCCCCCTCTCTTTCTCCTCTCCTCTCCTCTCCTCTATCCTCTTCCTCTCCTCTCCTCTCCTCTATCCTCTTCCTCTCCTCTCCTCTATCCTCTTCCTCTCCTCTCCTCTCTGTCATCTCGTTCTGTCCCTCTCCTCTTCTCTCCTCTCCTCTCCTCTCCTCTCCTCTCCTCTCCTCTCCACTCTCTCTGTCCCTCTCCTCTTCCTCTCCTCTCCTCTCCTCTCCTCCTCTCTCCTCTCCTCCCTCTCCTCTCCTCTCTGTCATCTCCTGTCCCTCTCCTCTTCTCTCCTCTCCTCTCCACCTCTCTCCTCTCCACTCCTCTCCTCTCTCCTCTCCACTCCTCTCCTCTCTTCTCCTCTCCTCTCCTCTCCTCTCCTCCCCGCTCCATCATCTCGTCCTCTCCTCTCCTCTCCTCTTCTCTCTTCCCCCTCTCTTTCTCCTCTCCTCTCCTCTCCTCTCCTCTCCTCTCCTCTCCTCTATCCTCTTCCTCTCCTCTCCTCTATCCTCTTCCTCTCCTCTCCTCTATCCTCTTCCTCTCCTCTCCTCTCTGTCATCTCGTTCTGTCCCTCTTCTCTCCTCTCCTCTTCTCTCCTCTCCTCTCCTCTCCACCTCTCTCCTCTCCTCTCCTCTCCTCTCCTCTCCGCTTCATCATCTTGTTCTTCCCTCTTCACTCCTCCCCCCTTTCTTTGCTGCTCTGTCTCTTTCTCTCTCGCTCTCCCTCGCTCTCTGTCTCTCCATCTTTCAGTCTCATTCCTCTCTCTATCGCTTTCCCTTCTCTTCTCCCCCTCCTTCTCTCTCTCTCTCCAGCTGCAGTCGTGGCCCCTCCCCTCTTATATTTTCTCCAGTCACCAGCCCTGCAACACTCAGCACTGACAAACCTCCTTCTCGCTCTCTCTCTTGCTCTCTCACTCGCTTTCTCTCTCACTCGCTTTCTCTCTCACTCGCTTTCTCTCTCTGTTTTCTCTCTCTCTCTCTCTCTCTCTCTCTCTCCCTCTCTCTCTCACTCTCGCTCTCTCTTGGTCTCTCTCTCTCTCTCTCTCTCTACTCTCCCTGGCTCTTTATGAATTGAGCTCCTGACTGGTTGGAATCAAATCAAGACAACAAATCCATGACTCTCTCTCTCTCTTTCTCTCTATTTCTCTCTTTCTCTGTCTGTCTCACACACACACATGCAGAGCTTCTCATTCAAACGCTCATGCAGGGAGCACACTCCATGCATGCACCCACTTACAAACACACGCACACACACACACACACACACACTCTCAGTCAGTCAGTCGGTCGGCAAGTCAGCCAGTCGGCCAATCAGTCAGCCAGTGAGTGGAGGGCTATGTGGAGGTTGTGATGTTTTGGGACAGAAAGAACTCCCAACGGCGACCCAAAGGCAGGCACAGAACCAAGGGGGTAACAGGTAATACCTCTCCTTCATCCATCCATCATCACTCTATCCATGCATCCATCCATCATTCTATCCATACATCCATCCATCACTCTATACATACACCATCACTCCATACACCCATCCATCACTCTATCCATACATCCATACATCACTCTATCCATCCATACATCCATCCATCCATCACTCTATCCATACACCCATCCATCACTCTATCCACACACCCATCCATCACTCTATCGATACACCCATCCATCACTCTATCCATACATCCATCCATCACTCTATCCATACATCCATCCATCACTCTATCCATACGTCCATCCATCACTCTATCCATACGTCCATCCATCACTCTATCCATACATCCATCCATCACTCTATCCATCCATCACTCTATACATCCATCCATACGTCCATCCATCACTCTATCCATCCATCCATCCATCCATCACTCTATCCATCCATCCATCACTCTATCCATCCATCCATCACTCTATCCATACATCCATCCATACGTCCATCCATCACTCCATCCATACGTCCATCCATCACTCTATCCATCCATACATCCATCACTCTATCCATACGTCCATTCAGTCATTCATTCATTTGTTCATTGATTACTGTTCATTGATCGGAAAACAGTGGTGTGGATCTTGCTTTCCCTTTTTCGGGGGGGGGTGAAAGGGAGTGGGAGGGGTGAAGGGGTAATGTGTGTGGTATGTCAGTGTTTCACCTCTGCTGTGTGTGTGGATTGTACAGCTGTTAATGGTGATCGGCGAGGTGATGGTGTGTGTGTGCGCACACTTTTCTGTGTGTGTGGGATTGTCCTGCTTCTGTGCTTTTGGTACTGCTTGGCTCAATGGGATAACTATAGGGTTTAAATTAGACCATCTATACTGTGTTGTCTCTCATCCAGAGAGAGAGAGAGAGAGAGAGAGAGAGAGAGAGAGAGAGAGAGAGAGAAAGAGAGAGACAGAAGGGGAGAGTGTGAGAGAGAGACACAGAAGGGGAGAGGGAGAGAGAGGGAGAGGGGGAGAGACAGAAGGGGAGAGAGTGAGAGAGAGACACAGAAGGGGAGAGGGAGAGAGAGGGAGAGGGGGAGAGACAGAAGGGGAGAGAGTGAGAGAGAGACACAGAAGGGGAGAGGGAGAGAGAGGGAGAGGGGGAGAGACAGAAGGGGAGAGAGAGGGGTGGGGGAGGGAGATAGGGGGCGAGAGAGAGAGAGAGAGAGGGGGAGCAAGAACTGGAAAGAGAAATGAGAATGCTCCAGTAGATGTGACTCCTGTAGATGTGACTCCAGTAGATGTGACTCCTGTAGATGTGACTCCTGTAGGCGTGACTCCAGTAGATGTGACTCCTGTAGATGTGACTTCTGTAGATGTGACTCCAGTAGATGTGACTCCAGTAGATGTGACTCCTGTAGATGTGACTCCTGTAGGCGTGACTCCAGTAGATGTGACTCCTGTAGATGTGACTCCTGTAGATGTGACTCCAGTAGATGTGACTCCAGTAGATGTGACTCCTGTAGATGTGACTCCAGTAGATGTGACTCCAGTAGATGTGACTCCAGTAGATGTGAATCCTGTAGATGTGAATCCTGTAGATGTGACTCCTGTAGATGTGATTCCTGTAGATGTGACTCCAGTAGATGTGACTCCTGTAGATGTGACTCCTGTAGATGTGAATCCAGTAGATGTGACTCCTGTAAATGTGACTCCTGTAGATGTGACTCCAGTAGATGTGACTCCAGTAGATGTGACTCCTGTAGATGTGGCTCCTGTAGATGTGACTCCAGTAGATGTGACTCCTGTAGATGTGACTCCTGTAGATGTGACTCCAGTAGATGTGACTCCAGTAGATGTGACTCCTGTAGGCGTGACTCCAGTAGATGTGACTCCAGTAGGCGTGACTCCTGTAGATGTGACTCCTGTAGATGTGACTCCTGTAGATGTGACTCCTGTAGGCGTGACTCCTGTAGATGTGACTCCAGTAGATGTGACTCCTGTAGATGTGACTCCAGTAGATGTGACTCTATCCCTCTATTGCTGGAGAGGGGACAGCCATTTATACACAGAACACACAGTGACAACCTAGCCAGATGCTTTGTCTCCCTCTCTCCTTAAAACACACATAATGTTAGACATACACTCACATACAGTGTGGACATGTTCCCACCAAACCCACCAGACCTAAGATATAAGATACTAATGGATAAGATGGTGTAGACTCTTCATAGATAGTAATATACTGTGTGTTCTCTCTCTCTCTCTCTCTCTCTCTCTCTCTCTCTCTCTCTCTCTCTCTCTCTCTCTCTCTCTCTCTCTCTCTCTCTCTCTCTCTCTCTCTCTCTCTCTCTCTCTCTCTCTCTCTCTCTCTCTCTCTCTCTCTCTCTCTCTCTCTCTCTCTCTCTCTCTCTCTCTCTCAATTCAAGGGGCTTTATTGACATGGGAAACGTTTTAACATTGCCAAATCAAGTGAGGTAGATAATATACAAAAGTGAAATAAACAATAAAAATTAACAGTAAATATCTCACTCACAGAAGTTTCAAAACAATAAAGACATTACAGATGTCATATTATATATATATATATAAGGTGTTTTAACAATGTACAAATGGTTAAAGTACACAAGGGAAAATAAATAAGCATAAATAT
>NC_088407.1:15219351-15246851 GCF_034236695.1 Oncorhynchus nerka
GTAATGCCAGTAGTGTGAATAGAGGGGATATGGTAATGTTCTTCCTACCAGTAGTGTGAATAGAGGGGATATGGTGATGCCAGTAGTGTGAATAGAGGGGATATGGTAATGCCAGTAGTGTGAATAGAGGGGATATGGTAATGCCAGTAGTGTGAATAGAGGGGATATGGTAATGTTCTTCCTGCCAGTAGTGTGAATAGAGGGGATATGGTAATGCCAGTAGTGTGAATAGAGGGGATATGGTAATGCCAGTACTGTGAATAGAGGGGATATGGTAATGCCAGTAGGGTGAATAGAGGGGATATGGTAATGCCAGTAGGGTGAATAGAGGGGATATGGTAATGCCAGTACTGTGAATAGAGAGGATATGGTAATGCCAGCAGTGTGAATAGAGGGGATATGGTAATGCCAGTAGTGTGAATAGAGGGGATATGGTAATGCCAGTAGTGTGAATAGAGGGGATATGGTAATGCCAGTAGTGTGAATAGAGGGGATATGGTAATGCCAGTAGGGTGAATAGAGGGCATATGGTAATGCCAGTAGGGTGAATAGAGGGGATATGGTAATGCCAGTAGGGTGAATAGAGGGGATATGGTGATGTTCTTCCTGCCAGTAGTGTGAATAGAGGGGATATGGTAATGCCAGTAGGGTGAATAGAGGGGATATGGTAATGCCAGTAGTGTGAATAGAGGGGATATGGTAATGCCAGTAGGGTGAATAGAGGGGATATGGTGATGTTCTTCCTGCCAGTAGTGTGAATAGAGGGGATATGGTAATGCCAGTAGGGTGAATAGAGGTGATATGGTAATGCCAGTAGTGTGAATAGAGGGGATATGGTAATGCCAGTATTGTGAATAGAGGTGATACGGTAATGCCAGTATTGTGAATAGAGGTGATACGGTAATGCCAGTAGGGTGAATAGAGGGGTATGGTAATGCCAGTACTGTGAATAGAGGGGTATGGTAATGCCAGTACTGTGAATAGAGGGGATATGGTAATGCCAGTAGTGTGAATAGAGGGGATATGGTAATGCCAGTAGGATGAATAGAGGGGATATGGTGATGCCAGTAGGGTGAATAGAGGGGATATGGTAATGCCAGTACTGTGAATAGAGGGGATATGGTAATGCCAGTAGTGTGAATAGAGGGGATATGGTAATGCCAGTAGTGTGAATAGAGGGGATATGGTAATGCCGGTAGTGTGAATAGAGGGGATATGGTAATGCCGGTAGTGTGAATAGAGGGGATATGGTAATGCCAGTAGGGTGAATAGAGGGGATATGGTAATGCCAGTAGTGTGAATAGAGGGGATATGGTAATGACGGTAGGGTGAATAGAGGTGATATGGTAATGCCAGTAGGGTGAATAGAGGGGATATGGTAATGCCAGTAGTGTGAATACAGGGGATATGGTAATGCCAGTAGGGTGAATAGAGGGGATATGGTAATGCCAGTAGTGTGAATACAGGGGATATGGTAATGCCAGTAGTGTGAATACAGGGGATATGGTAATGCCAGTAGTGTGAATAGAGGGGATATGGTAATGCCAGTAGTGTGAATACAGGGGATATGGTAATGCCAGTAGGGTGAATAGAGGTGATATGGTAATGCCAGTAGGGTGAATAGAGGTGATATGGTAATGCCAGTAGGGTGAATAGAGGGGATATGGTAATGCCAGTAGTGTGAATACAGGGGATATGGTAATGCCAGTTGTGTGAATACAGGGGATATGGTAATGCCTGTAGTGTGAATAGAGGGGATATGGTGATGTTCTTCCTGCCAGTAGTGTGAATAGAGGGGATATGGTGATGCCAGTAGTGTGAATAGAGGGGATATGGTAATGCCAGTAGTGTGAATAGAGGGGATATGGTAATGCCAGTAGTGTGAATAGAGGGGATATGGTAATGTTCTTCCTGCCAGTAGTGTGAATAGAGGGGATATGGTAATGCCAGTAGGGTGAATAGAGGGGATATGGTAATGCCAGTAGGGTGAATAGAGGGGATATGGTAATGCCAGTAGGGTGAATAGAGGGGATATGGTAATGCCAGTAGTGTGAATAGAGGGGATATGGTAATGCCAGTAGGGTGAATAGAGGGGATATGGTAATGCCAGTAGGGTGAATAGAGGGGATATGGTAATGCCAGGAGTGTAAATAGAGGGGATATGGTAATGCCAGTAGTGTGAATAGAGGGGATATGGTAACGCCAGTAGTGTGAATAGAGGGGATATGGTAATGCCAGTAGTGTGAATAGAGGGGATATGGTAATGCCAGTAGGGTGAATAGAGGGGATATGGTAATGCCAGTAGTGTGAATAGAGGGGATATGGTAATGCCAGTAGGGTGAATAGAGGGGATATGGTAATGCCAGTAGTGTGAATAGAGGGGATATGGTAATGACGGTAGGGTGAATAGAGGTGATATGGTAATGCCAGTAGTGTGAATAGAGGGGATATGGTAATGACGGTAGGGTGAATAGAGGTGATATGGTAATGCCAGTAGTGTGAATACAGGGGATATGGTAATGCCAGTAGTGTGAATAGAGGGGATATGGTAATGCCAGTAGTGTGAATACAGGGGATATGGTAATGCCAGTAGGGTGAATAGTGATATGAATGCCAGTAGGGTGAATAGGGTGATATGGTAATGCCAGTAGGGTGAATAAAGGGGATATGGTAATGCCAGTAGTGTGAATACAGGGGATATGGTAATGCCAGTAGTGTGAATAGAGGGGATATGGTAATGCCAGTAGTGTGAATACAGGGGATATGGTAATGCCAGTAGTGTGAATAGAGGGGATATGGTAATGCCAGTAGTGTGAATAGAGGGGATATGGTGATGTTCTTCCTGCCAGTAGTGTGAATAGAGGGGATATGGTGATGCCAGTAGTGTGAATAGAGGGGATATGGTAATGCCAGTAGTGTGAATAGAGGGGATATGGTAATGCCAGTAGTGTCAATAGAGGGGATATGGTAATGTTCTTCCTGCCAGTAGTGTGAATAGAGGGGATATGGTAATGCCAGTAGGGTGAATAGAGGGGATATGGTAATGCCAGTAGGGTGAATAGAGGGGATATGGTAATGCCAGTAGGGTGAATAGAGGGGATATGGTAATGCCAGTAGTGTGAATAGAGGGGATATGGTAATGCCAGTAGGGTGAATAGAGGGGATATGGTAATGCCAGTAGTGTGAATAGAGGGGATATGGTAATGCCAGTAGGGTGAATAGAGGGGATATGGTAATGCCAGGAGTGTGAATAGAGGGGATATGGTAATGCCAGTAGTGTGAATAGAAGGGATATGGTAATGCCAGTAGTGTGAATAGAGGGGATATGGTAATGCCAGTAGTGTGAATAGAGGGGATATGGTAATGCCAGTAGGGTGAATAGAGGGGATATGGTAATGCCAGTAGTGTGAATAGAGGGGATATGGTAATGCCAGTAGGGTGAATAGAGGGGATATGGTAATGCCAGTAGTGTGAATAGAGGGGATATGGTAATGCCAGTAGTGTGAATAGAGGGGATATGGTAATGCCAGTAGGGTGAATAGAGGGGATATGGTAATGCCAGTAGTGTGAATAGAGGGGATATGGTAATGCCAGTAGTGTGAATAGAGGGGATATGGTAATGCCAGTAGGGTGAATAGAGGGGATATGGTAATGCCAGTAGGGTGAATAGAGGGGATATGGTAATGCCAGTAGGGTGAATAGAGGGGATATGGTAATGCCAGTAGGGTGAATAGAGGGGATATGGTGATGCCAGTAGTGTGAATAGAGGGGATATGGTAATGCCAGTAGTGTGAATAGACGGGATATGGTAATGCCAGTAGTGTGAATAGACGGGATATGGTAATGCCAGTAGTGTGAATAGAGGGGATATGGTAATGTTCTTCCTGCCAGTAGTGTGAATAGAGGGGATATGGTAATGCCAGTAGTGTGAATAGAGGGGATATGGTAATGTTCTTCCTACCAGTAGTGTGAATAGAGGGGATATGGTGATGCCAGTAGTGTGAATAGAGGGGATATGGTAATGCCAGTAGTGTGAATAGAGGGGATATGGTAATGCCAGTAGTGTGAATAGAGGGGATATGGTAATGTTCTTCCTGTCAGTAGTGTGAATAGAGGGGATATGGTAATGCCAGTAGTGTGAATAGAGGGGATATGGTAATGCCAGTACTGTGAATAGAGGGGATATGGTAATGCCAGTAGGGTGAATAGAGGGGATATGGTAATGCCAGTAGGGTGAATAGAGGGGATATGGTAATGCCAGTACTGTGAATAGAGAGGATATGGTAATGCCAGCAGTGTGAATAGAGGGGATATGGTAATGCCAGTAGTGTGAATAGAGGGGATATGGTAATGCCAGTAGTGTGAATAGAGGGGATATGGTAATGCCAGTAGTGTGAATAGAGCGGATATGGTAATGCCAGTAGGGTGAATAGAGGGCATATGGTAATGCCAGTAGGGTGAATAGAGGGGATATGGTAATGCCAGTAGGGTGAATAGAGGGGATATGGTGATGTTCTTCCTGCCAGTAGTGTGAATAGAGGGGATATGGTAATGCCAGTAGGGTGAATAGAGGTGATATGGTAATGCCAGTAGGGTGAATAGAGGTGATATGGTAATGCCAGTAGGGTGAATAGAGGGGATATGGTAATGCCAGTAGTGTGAATACAGGGGATATGGTAATGCCAGTTGTGTGAATACAGGGGATATGGTAATGCCTGTAGTGTGAATAGAGGGGATATGGTGATGTTCTTCCTGCCAGTAGTGTGAATAGAGGGGATATGGTGATGCCAGTAGTGTGAATAGAGGGGATATGGTAATGCCAGTAGTGTGAATAGAGGGGATATGGTAATGCCAGTAGTGTGAATAGAGGGGATATGGTAATGTTCTTCCTGCCAGTAGTGTGAATAGAGGATATGGTAATGCCAGTAGGGTGAATAGAGGGGATATGGTAATGCCAGTAGGTGAATAGAGGGGAGTACGGTGAATAGAGGGGATATGGTAATGCCAGTAGTGTGAATAGAGGGATATGGTAATGCCAGTAGGTGAATAGAGGGGATATGGTAATGCCAGTAGGGTGAATAGAGGGGATATGGTAATGCCAGGAGTGTAAATTATGGTAATGCCAGTAGTGTGAATAGAGGGGATATGGTAACGCCAGTAGTGTGAATAGAGGGGATATGGTAATGCCAGTAGTGTGAATAGAGGGGATATGGTAATGCCAGTAGTGTGAATAGAGGGATATGGTAATGCCAGTAGTGTGAATAGAGGGGATATGGTAATGCCAGTAGGGTGAATAGAGGGGATATGGTAATGCCAGTAGTGTGAATAGAGGGGATATGGTAATGACGGTTGAATTCCTATGGTAATGCCAGTAGTGTGAATAGAGGGGATATGGTAATGCCAGTAGTGTGAATAGAGGTGATATGGTAATGTTGTTACAGGGGATATGGTAATGCCAGTAGTGTGAATAGAGGGGATATGGTAATGCCAGTAGTGTGAATAGAGGGGATATGGTAATGTTCTTCCTATGGTAATGCCAGTAGTGTGAATAGAGGTGATATGGTAATGCCAGTAGGGTGAATAAAGGGGATATGGTAATGCCAGTAGTGTGAATAGAGGGGATATGGTAATGCCAGTAGTGTGAATAGAGGGGATATGGTAATGCCAGTAGGTAATACAGGGGATATGGTAATGCCAGTAGTGTGAATAGAGGGATATGGTAATGCCAGTAGTGTGAATAGAGGGGATATGGTAATGTTCCCTGCCAGTAGTGTGAATAGAGGGATATGGTGATGCCAGTAGTGTGAATAGAGGGGATATGGTAATGCCAGTAGTGTGAATAGAGGGGATATGGTAATGCCAGTAGTGTGAATAGAGGGGATATGGTAATGTTCTTCCTGCCAGTAGTGTGAATAGAGGGGATATGGTAATGCCAGTAGGGTGAATAGAGGGGATATGGTAATGCCAGTAGGGTGAATAGAGGGATATGGTAATGCCAGTAGGGTGAATAGAGGGGATATGGTAATGCCAGTAGTGTGAATAGAGGGGATATGGTAATGCCAGTAGGGTGAATAGAGGGGATATGGTAATGCCAGTAGGGTGAATAGAGGGGATATGGTAATGCCAGTAGGGTGAATAGAGGGGATATGGTAATGCCAGGAGTGTGAATAGAGGGGATATGGTAATGCCAGTAGTGTGAATAGAAGGGATATGGTAATGCCAGTAGTGTGAATAGAGGGGATATGGTAATGCCAGTAGTGTGAATAGAGGGGATATGGTAATGCCAGTAGGGTGAATAGAGGGGATATGGTAATGCCAGTAGTGTGAATAGAGGGGATATGGTAATGCCAGTAGGGTGAATAGAGGGCATATGGTAATGCCAGTAGGGTGAATAGAGGGGATATGGTAATGCCAGTAGGGTGAATAGAGGGGATATGGTGATGTTCTTCCTGCCAGTAGTGTGAATAGAGGGGATATGGTAATGCCAGTAGGGTGAATAGAGGTGATATGGTAATGCCAGTAGTGTGAATAGAGGGGATATGGTAATGCCAGTATTGTGAATAGAGGTGATATGGTAATGCCAGTATTGTGAATAGAGGTGATATGGTAATGCCAGTAGGGTGAATAGAGGGGTATGGTAATGACAGTACTGTGAATAGAGGGGTATGGTAATGCCAGTACTGTGAATAGAGGGGATATGGTAATGCCAGTAGTGTGAATAGAGGGGATATGGTAATGCCAGTAGGATGAATAGAGGGGATATGGTGATGCCAGTAGGGTGAATAGAGGGGATATGGTAATGCCAGTACTGTGAATAGAGGGGATATGGTAATGCCAGTAGTGTGAATAGAGGGGATATGGTAATGCCAGTAGTGTGAATAGAGGGGATATGGTAATGCCGGTAGTGTGAATAGAGGGGATATGGTAATGCCGGTAGTGTGAATAGAGGGGATATGGTAATGCCAGTAGGGTGAATAGAGGGGATATGGTAATGCCAGTAGTGTGAATAGAGGGGATATGGTAATGACGGTAGGGTGAATAGAGGTGATATGGTAATGCCAGTAGGGTGAATAGAGGGGATATGGTAATGCCAGTAGTGTGAATACAGGGGATATGGTAATGCCAGTAGGGTGAATAGAGGGGATATGGTAATGCCAGTAGTGTGAATACAGGGGATATGGTAATGCCAGTAGTGTGAATACAGGGGATATGGTAATGCCAGTAGTGTGAATAGAGGGGATATGGTAATGCCAGTAGGGTGAATAGAGGGGTATGGTAATGCCAGTACTGTGAATAGAGGGGTATGGTAATGCCAGTAGTGTGAATAGAGGGGATATGGTAATGCCAGTAGTGTGAATAGAGGGGATATGGTAATGCCAAGGATGAATGCCTAATGCCAGTACTGTGAATAGAGGGGATATGGTAATGCCAGTAGTGTGAATTATGGTAATGCCAGTAGTGTGAATAGAGGGATATGGTAATGCCAGTAGTGTGAATAGAGGGGATATGGTAATGCCGGTAGTGTGAATAGAGGGGATATGGTAATGCCAGTAGGGTGAATAGAGGGGATATGGTAATGCCAGTAGTGTGAATAGAGGGGATATGGTAATGACGGCAGGGTGAATAGAGGTGATATGGTAATGCCAGTAGGGTGAATAGAGGGGATATGGTAATGCCAGTAGTGTGAATACAGGGGATATGGTAATGCCAGTAGGGTGAATAGAGGGGATATGGTAATGCCAGTAGTTTGAATACAGGGGATATGGTAATGCCAGTAGTGTGAATACAGGGGATATGGTAATGCCAGTAGTGTGAATACAGGGGATATGGTAATGCCAGTAGGGTGAATAGAGGTGATATGGTAATGCCAGTAGGGTGAATAGAGGTGATATGGTAATGCCAGTAGTGTGAATAGAGGGGATATGGTAATGCCAGTAGTGTGAATAGAGGGATATGGTAATGCCAGTTGTGTGAATACAGGGGATATGGTAATGCCTGTAGTGAATAGAGGGGATATGGTGATGTTCTTCCTGCCAGTAGTGTGAATAGAGGGGATATGGTGATGCCAGTAGTGTGAATAGAGGGGATATGGTAATGCCAGTAGTGTGAATAGAGGGGATATGGTAATGCCAGTAGTGTGAATAGAGGGGATATGGTAATGTTCTTCCTGCCAGTAGTGTGAATAGAGGGGATATGGTAATGCCAGTAGGGTGAATAGAGGGGATATGGTAATGCCAGTAGGGTGAATAGAGGGGATATGGTAATGACGGTGAATAGGGGGATATGGTAATGCCAGAGTGTGAATAGAGGGATATGGTAATGCCAGTAGTGTGAATAGAGGGGATATGGTAATGACAGTAGGGTGAGGGTGAATAGAGGTGATATGGTAATGCCAGTAGTGTGAATAGAGGGGATATGGTAATGCCAGTAGTGTGAATAGAGGGGATATGGTAATGCCAGTAGTGTGAATAGAGGGGATATGGTAATGCCAGTAGGGTGAATAGAGGGGATATGGTAATGCCAGTAGTGTGAATAGAGGTGATATGGTAATGCCAGTAGGGTGAATAGAGGGGATATGGTAATGCCAGTAGTGTGAATAGAGGGGATATGGTAATGACAGGGTGAATAGAGGTGATATGGTAATGCCAGTAGTGTGAATAGAGGGATATGGTAATGACGGTAGGGTGAATAGAGGTGATATGGTAATGCCAGTAGTGTGAATACAGGGGATATGGTAATGCCAGTAGTGTGAATAGAGGGGATATGGTAATGCCAGTAGTGTGAATACAGGGGATATGGTAATGCCAGTAGGGTGAATAGAGGTGATATGGTAATGCCAGTAGGGTGAATAGAGGTGATATGGTAATGCCAGTAGGGTGAATAGAGGGGATATGGTAATGCCAGTAGTGTGAATACAGGGGATATGGTAATGCCAGTAGTGTGAATAGAGGGGATATGGTAATGCCAGTAGTGTGAATACAGGGGATATGGTAATGCCAGTAGTGTGAATAGAGGGGATATGGTAATGCCAGTAGTGTGAATAGAGGGGATATGGTGATGTTCTTCCTGCCAGTAGTGTGAATAGAGGGGATATGGTGATGCCAGTAGTGTGAATAGAGGGGATATGGTAATGCCAGTAGTGTGAATAGAGGGGATATGGTAATGCCAGTAGTGTCAATAGAGGGGATATGGTAATGTTCTTCCTGCCAGTAGTGTGAATAGAGGGGATATGGTAATGCCAGTAGGGTGAATAGAGGGGATATGGTAATGCCAGTAGGGTGAATAGAGGGGATATGGTAATGCCAGTAGGGTGAATAGAGGGCATATGGTAATGCCAGTAGTGTGAATAGAGGGGATATGGTAATGCCAGTAGGGTGAATAGAGGGGATATGGTAATGCCAGTAGGGTGAATAGAGGGGATATGGTAATGCCAGTAGGGTGAATAGAGGGGATATGGTAATGCCAGGAGTGTGAATAGAGGGGATATGGTAATGCCAGTAGTGTGAATAGAAGGGATATGGTAATGCCAGTAGTGTGAATAGAGGGGATATGGTAATGCCAGTAGTGTGAATAGAGGGATATGGTAATGCCAGTAGGGTGAATAGAGGGGATATGGTAATGCCAGTAGTGTGAATAGAGGGATATGGTAATGCCAGTAGGGTGAATAGAGGGGATATGGTAATGCCAGTAGTGTGAATAGAGGGGATATGGTAATGCCAGTAGTGTGAATAGAGGGGATATGGTAATGCCAGTAGGGTGAATAGAGGGGATATGGTAATGCCAGTAGTGTGAATAGAGGGGATATGGTAATGCCAGTAGTGTGAATAGAGGGGATATGGTAATGCCAGTAGGGTGAATAGAGGGGATATGGTAATGCCAGTAGGGTGAATAGAGGGGATATGGTAATGCCAGTAGGGTGAATAGAGGGGATATGGTAATGCCAGTAGGGTGAATAGAGGGGATATGGTGATGCCAGTAGTGTGAATAGAGGGGATATGGTAATGCCAGTAGTGTGAATAGACGGGATATGGTAATGCCAGTAGTGTGAATAGACGGGATATGGTAATGCCAGTAGTGTGAATAGAGGGGATATGGTAATGTTCTTCCTGCCAGTAGTGTGAATAGAGGGGATATGGTAATGCCAGTAGTGTGAATAGAGGGGATATGGTAATGTTCTTCCTACCAGTAGTGTGAATAGAGGGGATATGGTGATGCCAGTAGTGTGAATAGAGGGGATATGGTAATGCCAGTAGTGTGAATAGAGGGGATATGGTAATGCCAGTAGTGTGAATAGAGGGATATGGTAATGTTCTTCCTGTCAGTAGTGTGAATAGAGGGGATATGGTAATGCCAGTAGTGTGAATAGAGGGGATATGGTAATGCCAGTACTGTGAATAGAGGGGATATGGTAATGCCAGTAGGGTGAATAGAGGGGATATGGTAATGCCAGTAGGGTGAATAGAGGGGATATGGTAATGCCAGTACTGTGAATAGAGAGGATATGGTAATGCCAGCAGTGTGAATAGAGGGGATATGGTAATGCCAGTAGTGTGAATAGAGGGGATATGGTAATGCCAGTAGTGTGAATAGAGGGGATATGGTAATGCCAGTAGTGTGAATAGAGGGATATGGTAATGCCAGTAGGGTGAATAGAGGGCATATGGTAATGCCAGTAGGGTGAATAGAGGGGATATGGTAATGCCAGTAGGGTGAATAGAGGGGATATGGTGATGTTCTTCCTGCCAGTAGTGTGAATAGAGGGGATATGGTAATGCCAGTAGGGTGAATAGAGGGATATGGTAATGCCAGTAGTGTGAATAGAGGGATATGGTAATGCCAGTAGTGTGAATAGAGGGGATATGGTAATGCCAGTAGTGTGAATAGAGGGGATATGGTAATGCCAGTAGTGTGAATAGAGGGGATATGGTAATGCCTGTAGTGTGAATAGAGGGGATATGGTGATGCTTCCTGCCAGTAGTGTGAATATATGGTAATGCCAGTAGTGTGAATAGAGGGGATATGGTAATGCCAGTAGTGTGAATAGAGGGGATATGGTAATGCCAGTAGTGTGAATAGAGGGGATATGGTAATGTTCTTCCTGCCAGTAGTGTGAATAGAGGGGATATGGTAATGCCAGTAGGGTGAATAGAGGGGATATGGTAATGCCAGTAGTGTGAATAGAGGGGATATGGTAATGCCAGTAGGGTGAATAGAGGGATATGGTAATGCCAGTAGTGTGAATAGAGGGGATATGGTAATGCCAGTAGGGTGAATAGAGGGGATATGGTAATGCCAGTAGGGTGAATAGAGGGGATATGGTAATGCCAGTAGTGTGAATAGAGGGGATATGGTAATGCCAGTAGTGTGAATAGAGGGGATATGGTAACGCCAGTAGTGTGAATAGAGGGGATATGGTAATGCCAGTAGTGTGAATAGAGGGGATATGGTAATGCCAGTAGGGTGAATAGAGGGATATGGTAATGCCAGTAGTGTGAATAGAGGGGATATGGTAATGCCAGTAGGGTGAATAGAGGGGATATGGTAATGCCAGTAGTGTGAATAGAGGGATATGGTAATGACGGTAGTGTGAATAGAGGTGATATGGTAATGCCAGTAGTGTGAATAGAGGGGATATGGTAATGACGGTAGGGTGAATAGAGGTGATATGGTAATGCCAGTAGTGTGAATAGAGGGATATGGTAATGCCAGTAGTGTGAATAGGGGGATATGGTAATGCCAGTAGTGTGAATACAGGGATATGGTAATGCCAGTAGTGTGAATAGAGGGGATATGGTAATGCCAGTAGGGTGAATAGAGGTGATATGGTAATGCCAGTAGGGTGAATAAAGGGGATATGGTAATGCCAGTAGTGTGAATACAGGGGATATGGTAATGCCAGTAGTGTGAATAGAGGGGATATGGTAATGCCAGTAGTGTGAATACAGGGGATATGGTAATGCCAGTAGTGTGAATAGAGGGATATGGTAATGCCAGTAGTGTGAATAGAGGGGATATGGTGATGTTCTTCCTGCCAGTAGTGTGAATAGAGGGATATGGTAATGCCAGTAGTGTGAATAGAGGGGATATGGTAATGCCAGTAGTGTGAATAGAGGGGATATGGTAATGCCAGTAGTGTCAATAGAGGGGATATGGTAATGTTCTTCCTGCCAGTAGTGTGAATAGAGGGATATGGTAATGCCAGTAGCCCAGTAGGGTGAATAGAGGGGATATGGTAATGCCAGTAGTGTGAATAGAGGGATATGGTAATGCCAGTAGTGTGAATAGAGGGGATATGGTAATGCCAGTAGGGTGAATAGAGGGATATGGTAATGCCAGTAGGGTGAATAGAGGGGATATGGTAATGCCAGTAGGGTGAATAGAGGGGATATGGTAATGCCAGTAGGGTGAATAGAGGGGATATGGTAATGCCAGTAGTGTGAATAGAAGGGATATGGTAATGCCAGTAGTGTGAATAGAGGGGATATGGTAATGCCAGTAGTGTGAATAGAGGGGATATGGTAATGCCAGTAGGGTGAATAGAGGGGATATGGTAATGCCAGTAGTGTGAATAGAGGGGATATGGTAATGCCAGTAGGGTGAATAGAGGGGATATGGTAATGCCAGTAGTGTGAATAGAGGGATATGGTAATGCCAGTAGTGTGAATAGAGGGGATATGGTAATGCCAGTAGGGTGAATAGAGGGGATATGGTAATGCCAGTAGTGTGAATAGAGGGGATATGGTAATGCCAGTAGTGTGAATAGAGCGGATATGGTAATGCCAGTAGGGTGAATAGAGGGGATATGGTAATGCCAGTAGGGTGAATAGAGGGGATATGGTAATGCCAGTAGTGTGAATAGAGGGGATATGGTAATGCCAGTAGGGTGAATAGAGGGATATGATGCCAGTAGTGTGAATAGAGGGGATATGGTAATGCCAGTAGTGTGAATAGAGGGATATGGTAATGCCAGTAGTGTGAATAGAGGGATATGGTAATGCCAGTAGTGTGAATAGAGGGGATATGGTAATGTTCTTCCTGCCAGTAGTGTGAATAGAGGGGATATGGTAATGCCAGTAGTGTGAATAGAGGGGATATGGTAATGTTCTTCCTACCAGTAGTGTGAATAGAGGGGATATGGTGATGCCAGTAGTGTGAATAGAGGGGATATGGTAATGCCAGTAGTGTGAATAGAGGGGATATGGTAATGCCAGTAGTGTGAATAGAGGGATATGGTAATGTTCTTCCTGTCAGTAGTGTGAATAGAGGGATATGGTAATGCCAGTAGTGTGAATAGAGGGGATATGGTAATGCCAGTACTGTGAATAGAGGGATATGGTAATGCCAGTAGGGTGAATAGAGGGGATATGGTAATGCCAGTAGGGTGAATAGAGGGATATGGTAATGCCAGTACTGTGAATAGAGAGGATATGGTAATGCCAGTAGTGTGAATAGAGGGGATATGGTAATGCCAGTAGTGTGAATAGAGGGGATATGGTAATGCCAGTAGTGTGAATAGAGGGGATATGGTAATGCCAGTAGTGTGAATAGAGGGGATATGGTAATGCCAGTAGGGTGAATAGAGGGCATATGGTAATGCCAGTAGGGTGAATAGAGGGGATATGGTAATGCCAGTAGTGGAATAATGGGATATGGTAATGTTCTTCCTGCCAGTAGTGTGAATAGAGGGGATATGGTAATGCCAGTAGTGTGAATAGAGGGGATATGGTAATGTTCTTCCTACCAGTAGTGTGAATAGAGGGGATATGGTGATGCCAGTAGTGTGAATAGAGGGATATGGTAATGCCAGTAGTGTGAATAGAGGGGATATGGTAATGCCAGTAGTGTGAATAGAGGGGATATGGTAATGTTCTTCCTGCCAGTAGTGTGAATAGAGGGGATATGGTAATGCCAGTAGTGTGAATAGAGGGGATATGGTAATGCCAGTACTGTGAATAGAGGGGATATGGTAATGCCAGTAGGGTGAATAGAGGGATATGGTAATGCCAGTAGGGTGAATAGAGGGGATATGGTAATGCCAGTACTGTGAATAGAGAGGATATGGTAATGCCAGTAGTGTGAATAGAGGGGATATGGTAATGCCAGTAGTGTGAATAGAGGGGATATGGTAATGCCAGTAGTGTGAATAGAGGGATATGGTAATGCCAGTAGTGTGAATAGAGCGGATATGGTAATGCCAGTAGGGTGAATAGAGGGGATATGGTAATGCCAGTAGGGTGAATAGAGGGGATATGGTAATGCCAGTAGGGTGAATAGAGGGGATATGGTGATGCCAGTAGTGTGAATAGAGGGGATATGGTAATGCCAGTAGGGTGAATAGAGGTGATATGGTAATGCCAGTAGTGTGAATAGAGGGGATATGGTAATGCCAGTATTGTGAATAGAGGTGATATGGTAATGCCAGTAGTGAATAGGATATGGTAATGCCAGTAGGGTGAATAGAGGGGATATGGTAATGCCAGTACTGTGAATAGAGGGGATATGGTAATGCCAGTAGTGTGAATAGAGGGATATGGTAATGCCAGTAGTGTGAATAGAGGGGATATGGTAATGCCAGTAGGATGAATAGAGGGGTTATGGTGATGCCAGTAGGGTGAATAGAGGGGATATGGTAATGCCAGTACTGTGAATAATGCCAGTAGTGTGAATAGAGGGGATATGGTAATGCCAGTAGTGTGAATAGTAGGGATATGGTAATGCCAGTAGTGTGAATAGAGGGATATGGTAATGCCAGTAGTGTGAATAGAGGGGATATGGTAATGCCAGTAGTGTGAATAGAGGGGATATGGTAATGCCAGTAGTGTGAATAGAGGGGATATGGTAATGCCAGTAGGGTGAATAGAGGGATATGGTAATGCCAGTAGTGTGAATACAGGGGATATGGTAATGCCAGTAGTGTGAATAGAGGGGATATGGTAATGCCAG
This sequence comes from Oncorhynchus nerka, assembly GCF_034236695.1. Lineage (NCBI taxonomy): Eukaryota > Metazoa > Chordata > Actinopteri > Salmoniformes > Salmonidae > Oncorhynchus > Oncorhynchus nerka. The sequence goes on from NC_088407.1 coordinate 15,234,295, forward strand.
TAGTGTGAATACAGGGGATATGGTAATGCCAGTAGTGTGAATACAGGGGATATGGTAATGCCAGTAGTGTGAATGTATGAATGCCAGTAGTGGAATACAGGGGATATGGTAATGCCAGTAGGGTGAATAGAGGTGATATGGTAATGCCAGTAGGGTGAATAGAGGTGATATGGTAATGCCAGTAGGGTGAATAGAGGGGATATGGTAATGCCAGTAGTGTGAATACAGGGGATATGGTAATGCCAGTTGTGTGAATAGGGGGATATGGTAATGCCAGTAGTGTGAATAGAGGGGATATGGTGATGTTCTTCCTGCCAGTAGTGTGAATAGAGGGGATATGGTGATGCCAGTAGTGTGAATAGAGGGGATATGGTAATGCCAGTAGTGTGAATAGAGGGGATATGGTAATGCCAGTAGTGTGAATAGAGGGATATGGTAATGTTCTTCCTGCCAGTAGTGTGAATAGAGGGGATATGGTAATGCCAGTAGGGTGAATAGAGGGATATGGTAATGCCAGTAGGGTGAATAGAGGGGATATGGTAATGCCAGTAGGGTGAATAGAGGGGATATGGTAATGCCAGTAGTGTGAATAGAGGGGATATGGTAATGCCAGTAGGGTGAATAGAGGGGATATGGTAATGCCAGTAGGGTGAATAGAGGGGATATGGTAATGCCAGTAGTGTGAATAGAGGGGATATGGTAATGCCAGTAGTGTGAATAGAGGGGATATGGTAATGCCAGTAGTGTGAATAGAGGGGATATGGTAATGCCAGTAGTGTGAATAGAGGGGATATGGTAATGCCAGTAGGGTGAATAGAGGGGATATGGTAATGCCAGTAGTGTGAATAGAGGGGATATGGTAATGCCAGTAGGGTGAATAGAGGGGATATGGTAATGCCAGTAGTGTGAATAGAGGGGATATGGTAATGCCAGTAGGGTGAATAGAGGGGATATGGTAATGCCAGTAGTGTGAATAGAGGGGATATGGTAATGCCAGTAGGGTGAATAGAGGGATATGGTAATGCCAGTAGTGTGAATAGAGGGGATATGGTAATGCCAGTAGGGTGAATAGAGGTGATATGGTAATGCCAGTAGTGTGAATAGAGGGGATATGGTAATGCCAGTAGTGTGAATAGAGGGGATATGGTAATGCCAGTAGTGTGAATACAGGGGATATGGTAATGCCAGTAGGGTGAATAGAGGGGATATGGTAATGCCAGTAGGGTGAATAGAGGTGATATGGTAATGCCAGTAGGGTGAATAGAGGGATATGGTAATATGGTAATGCCAGTAGTGTGAATAGAGGGGATATGGTAATGCCAGTAGTGTGAATACAGGGGATATGGTAATGCCAGTAGTGTGAATAGAGGGGATATGGTAATGCCAGTAGTGTGAATAGAGGGGATATGGTGATGTTCTTCCTGCCAGTAGTGTGAATAGAGGGATATGGTGATGCCAGTAGTGTGAATAGAGGGGATATGGTAATGCCAGTAGTGTGAATAGAGGGGATATGGTAATGCCAGTAGTGTGAATAGAGGGATATGGTAATGTTCTTCCTGCCAGTAGTGTGAATAGAGGGGATATGGTAATGCCAGTAGTGTGAATAGAGGGGATATGGTAATGCCAGTAGTGTGAATAGAGGGATATGGTAATGCCAGTAGTGTGAATAGAGGGGATATGGTAATGCCAGTAGTGTGAATAGAGGGGATATGGTAATGCCAGTAGTGTGAATAGAGGGGATATGGTAATGCCAGTAGTGTGAATAGAGGGGATATGGTAATGCCAGTAGGGTGAATAGAGGGGATATGGTAATGCCAGTAGTGTGAATAGAGGGGATATGGTAATGCCTGTAGGGTGAATAGAGGGGATATGGTGATGCCAGTAGTGTGAATAGAGGGGATATGGTAATGCCAGTAGTGTGAATAGACATATGGTAATGCCAGTAGTGTGAATAGACTATGGTAATGCCAGTAGTGTGAATAGAGGGGATATGGTAATGCTTCAGTAGTGTGAATAGAGGGGATATGGTAATGCCAGTAGTGTGAATAGAGGGGATATGGTAATGTTCTTCCTACCAGTAGTGTGAATAGAGGGGATATGGTAATGCCAGTAGTGTGAATAGAGGGGATATGGTAATGCCAGTAGTGTGAATAGAGGGATATGGTAATGCCAGTAGTGTGAATAGAGGGGATATGGTAATGTTCCAGTAGTAGTGTGAATAGAGGGGATATGGTAATGCCAGTAGTGGAATAGATATGGTAATGCCAGTAGTGTGAATAGAGGGGATATGGTAATGCCAGTAGGGTGAATAGAGGGATATGGTAATGCCAGTAGGGTGAATAGAGGGATATGGTAATGGGAATAGAGAGGATGGTAATGCCAGTAGTGTGAATAGAGGGGATATGGTAATGCCAGTAGGTGAATAGAGGGGATATGGTAATGCCAGTAGTGTGAATAGAGGGGATATGGTAATGCCAGTAGTGTGAATAGAGGGGATATGGTAATGCCAGTAGGGTGAATAGAGGGGATATGGTAATGCCAGTAGTGTGAATAGAGGGGATATGGTAATGCCAGTAGGGTGAATAGAGGGGATATGGTGATGTTCTTCCTGCCAGTAGTGTGAATAGAGGGGATATGGTAATGCCAGTAGGGTGAATAGAGGGGATATGGTAATGCCAGTAGTGTGAATAGAGAGGATATGGTAATGCCAGCAGTGTGAATAGAGGGGATATGGTAATGCCAGTAGTGTGAATAGAGGGGATATGGTAATGCCGGTAGTGTGAATAGACGGGATATGGTAATGCCGGTAGTGTGAATAGAGGGGATATGGTAATGCCAGTAGGGTGAATAGAGGGCATATGGTAATGCCAGTAGGGTGAATAGAGGGGATATGGTAATGCCAGTAGGGTGAATAGAGGGGATATGGTGATGTTCTTCCTGCCAGTAGTGTGAATAGAGGGGATATGGTAATGCCAGTAGGGTGAATAGAGGTGATATGGTAATGCCAGTAGTGTGAATAGAGGGGATATGGTAATGCCAGTATTGTGAATAGAGGTGATATGGTAATGCCAGTATTGTGAATAGAGGTGATATGGTAATGCCAGTAGGGTGAATAGAGGGGGCATGGTAATGCCAGTACTGTGAATAGAGGGGTATGGTAATGCCAGTACTGTGAATAGAGGGGATATGGTAATGCCAGTAGTGTGAATAGAGGGGATATGGTAATGCCAGTAGGATGAATAGAGGGGTTATGGTGATGCCAGTAGGGTGAATAGAGGGGATATGGTAATGCCAGTACTGTGAATAGAGGGGATATGGTAATGCCAGTAGTGTGAATAGAGGGGATATGGTAATGCCAGTAGTGTGAATAGAGGGATATGGTAATGCCAGTAGTGTGAATAGGGGATATGGTAATGCCAGTAGTGTGAATAGAGGGGATATGGTAATGCCAGTAGGGTGAATAGAGGGGATATGGTAATGCCAGTAGTGTGAATAGAGGGGATATGGTAATGACGGTAGGGTGAATAGAGGTGATATGGTAATGCCAGTAGGGTGAATAGAGGGGATATGGTAATGCCAGTAGTGTGAATACAGGGGATATGGTAATGCCAGTAGGGTGAATAGAGGGGATATGGTAATGCCAGTAGTGTGAATACAGGGGATATGGTAATGCCAGTAGTGTGAATACAGGGGATATGGTAATGCCAGTAGTGTGAATAGAGGGGATATGGTAATGCCAGTAGTGTGAATACAGGGGATATGGTAATGCCAGTAGGGTGAATAGAGGTGATATGGTAATGCCAGTAGGGTGAATAGTTATGGTAATGCCAGTAGTGTGAATAGAGGGGATATGGTAATGCCAGTAGTGTGAATAGGGGGATATGGTAATGCCAGTAGTGTGAATACAGGGGATATGGTAATGCCAGTAGTGTGAATAGAGGGGATATGGTGATGTTCTTCCTGCCAGTAGTGTGAATAGAGGGGATATGGTGATGCCAGTAGTGTGAATAGAGGGGATATGGTAATGCCAGTAGTGTGAATAGAGGGGATATGGTAATGCCAGTAGTGTGAATAGAGGGGATATGGTAATGTTCTTCCTGCCAGTAGTGTGAATAGAGGGGATATGGTAATGCCAGTAGGGTGAATAGAGGGGATATGGTAATGCCAGTAGGGTGAATAGAGGGGATATGGTAATGCCAGTAGGGTGAATAGAGGGGATATGGTAATGCCAGTAGTGTGAATAGAGGGGATATGGTAATGCCAGTAGGGTGAATAGAGGGGATATGGTAATGCCAGTAGGGTGAATAGAGGGGATATGGTAATGCCAGGAGTGTAAATAGAGGGGATATGGTAATGCCAGTAGTGTGAATAGAGGGGATATGGTAACGCCAGTAGTGTGAATAGAGGGGATATGGTAATGCCAGTAGTGTGAATAGAGGGGATATGGTAATGCCAGTAGGGTGAATAGAGGGGATATGGTAATGCCAGTAGTGTGAATAGAGGGGATATGGTAATGCCAGTAGGGTGAATAGAGGGGATATGGTAATGCCAGTAGTGTGAATAGAGGGGATATGGTAATGCCAGTAGGGTGAATAGAGGGGATATGGTAATGCCAGTAGTGTGAATAGAGGGGATATGGTAATGACGGTAGGGTGAATAGAGGTGATATGGTAATGCCAGTAGTGTGAATAGAGGGGATATGGTAATGATGGTAGGGTGAATAGAGGTGATATGGTAATGCCAGTAGTGTGAATACAGGGGATATGGTAATGCCAGTAGTGTGAATAGAGGGGATATGGTAATGCCAGTAGTGTGAATACAGGGGATATGGTAATGCCAGTAGGGTGAATAGAGGTGATATGGTAATGCCAGTAGGGTGAATAGAGGTGATATGGTAATGCCAGTAGGGTGAATAGAGGGGATATGGTAATGCCAGTAGTGTGAATACAGGGGATATGGTAATGCCAGTAGTGTGAATAGAGGGGATATGGTAATGCCAGTAGTGTGAATACAGGGGATATGGTAATGCCAGTAGTGTGAATAGAGGGGATATGGTAATGCCAGTAGTGTGAATAGAGGGGATATGGTGATGTTCTTCCTGCCAGTAGTGTGAATAGAGGGGATATGGTGATGCCAGTAGTGTGAATAGAGGGGATATGGTAATGCCAGTAGTGTGAATATGGTAATGCCAGTAGTGTGAATAGAGGGGATATGGTAATGTTCTTCCTGCCAGTAGTGTGAATAGAGGGGATATGGTAATGCCAGTAGGGTGAATAGAGGGGATATGGTAATGCCAGTAGGGTGAATAGAGGGGATATGGTAATGCCAGTAGGGTGAATAGAGGGGATATGGTAATGCCAGTAGTGTGAATAGAGGGGATATGGTAATGCCAGTAGGGTGAATAGAGGGGATATGGTAATGCCAGTAGGGTGAATAGAGGGATATGGTAATGCCAGGAGTGTGAATAGAGGGGATATGGTAATGCCAGTAGTGTGAATAGAAGGGATATGGTAATGCCAGTAGTGTGAATAGAGGGATATGGTAATGCCAGTAGTGTGAATAGAGGGGATATGGTAATGCCAGTAGGGTGAATAGAGGGGATATGGTAATGCCAGTAGTGTGAATAGAGGGGATATGGTAATGCCAGTAGGGTGAATAGAGGGGATATGGTAATGCCAGTAGTGTGAATAGAGGGGATATGGTAATGCTAGTAGTGTGAATAGAGGGGATATGGTAATGCCAGTAGGGTGAATAGAGGGGATATGGTAATGCCAGTAGTGTGAATAGAGGGGATATGGTAATGCCAGTAGTGTGAATAGAGGGGATATGGTAATGCCAGTAGGGTGAATAGAGGGGATATGGTAATGCCAGTAGGGTGAATAGAGGGGATATGGTAATGCCAGTAGGGTGAATAGAGGGGATATGGTAATGCCAGTAGGGTGAATAGAGGGGATATGGTGATGCCAGTAGTGTGAATAGAGGGGATATGGTAATGCCAGTAGTGTGAATAGACGGGATATGGTAATGCCAGTAGTGTGAATAGAGGGGATATGGTGATGTTCTTCCTGCCAGTAGGGTGAATAGAGGGGATATGGTAATGCCAGTAGTGTGAATAGAGGGGATATGGTAATGCCATTAGTGTGAATAAAGGGGATATGGTAATGCCAGTAATGTGAATAGAGGGGATATGGTAATGCCAGTAGGGTGAATAGAGGGGATATGGTAATGCCAGTAGTGTGAATAGAGGGGATATGGTAATGCCAGTAGTGTGAATAGAGGGGATATGGTAATGCCAGGAGTGTGAATAGAGGCGATATGGTAATGCCAGTAGTGTGAATAGAGGGGATATGGTAATGCCAGTAGTGTGAATAGATGGTATATGGTAAGTGGACATGTGTTAAAGTAATGTGCTGAACAATTGGCTGGTGTTTTTACAGACATTTTCCAATCCTCACTCGACCAGCAACACGTGCCAGTATTGTGGAAAAACTCAATAATTATACCCATTCCTAATGCATCTAATCCCTCTGTGCTGAATGACTACGGCCCTGTCGCCTTGACATCCGTAGCAATGAAATGCCTTGAGAAACTTATGAAAAGTCACATCCTCAGCGTCACCCAGAAGCTCCTCGACCCATTTCAGTTTGCCTATCAGCCTAGCAGAGGAGTTGATGATGCCATTCTTACCCTCCTTAACAATGGTCTATAGACATCTAGATGGGGTATTAACATGGTCCATAGACATCTAGATGGGGTATTAACATGGTCCATAGACATCCAGAGGGGGTATTAACATGGTCTATAGACATCTAGATGGGGTATTAACATGGTCTATAGACATCAGAGGGGGTATTAACAAGGTCTATAGTCATCTAGAGGGGGTATTAACATGGTCTATAGACATCTAGAGGGGGTATTAACATGGTCTAGAGGGGGTATTAACATGGTCTATAGACATCTAGAGGGGGTATTAACATGGTCTATAGACATCTAGAGGGGGTATTAACATGGTCTAGAGGGGGTATTAAAACCTGTTAGGGCTACTAGTTCCCCTTTGGGAACTCACCCCACCCCCCCTGAGCTGTAATGTGGCGCAGGGAACGCAAGAAATAATCCTAAAAATATTTAACCTCCACAGAATCGCTTGAAAAATGGCTCAAATGAAAGATAAAGAAGTTATTTATCTACCCAGCAAGTCAGATTTCTAAAATGTTTTTTAGCACATATTTATGTCCAACCACCACTGCATACATACTTCATTAGCTTAGCCAAGTAGGAAAAAATATGCAATCAACAAACGCAGGATTAAAAGAAAAATAATTTCACTAACCTTTTGAAATCTTCATCAGATGACAGTAATATAACATGTTACACAGTACATTCATTTTTTTTCAATAATATGCAATATATATCCATAAATCTCTGTTTACAATTATGCATCGTTCAAAAAATGCTACTCCAATGTCAGGAGAAATAAATAGCTCCGGCAGATAACGTCAGCAAACAAGGAATACACATCATAAACTTTGACTAAATATGCATGTTTTACATATGTATGGCAAGATAAACTTCTTCTAAATGCAATTGCTATGTTACAATTATTTTTAACGTTACATTTGGCGTTTACTAGGCTATAATAGAGTCGGCGCTCTCAGTTAGCATGCTGACTCCTCTATCATGGAGTCGGCAGAAACCCAAAATGAAGACGTAAATATTCCCTTACCATGGCTGTTCTTGCTTCAGAAGACGTGGAAGGGTTAATACTCACCAAGTTAGCGTTCAGTTTGCAAGTCTGTGTCTTTCCGTTCTCAAACTAGACACTTTTCGGTCGAAATGTATGCAAATTTCAAGTGGCTGCGCACCAAAACGTCGAAAGTATACATTATATTTCGAGTAAACTTGTCAAACTATGTTTATAATTAAGCCTTAGCATGTTATAAAGGTCTACAGCAATCGTGAGGGCGAACAGATTAGCACACGTTGTTCAGTCTGTCCTGGGAGAAAGAGAGAGAAATCTTCAATCTCCCATTGGTGAAACTTTTTTTGTGCGTCACCGGGACGTTTGGTCACGCTGAACGTCTCGTGAGCACGTGATTCTCGCAGTTACAGGCCTCATCGAAAGCAGGCTTCACGCTGAAGACATAGAACGTGTTTCCATGGTTATAGCTCTTTGGGAAGTGTGTAAACGATGACGTCAAAGTGAGGGCAACTTTTCCCATTACAAGAGAGACTTTGGGAGAATGCATGCCCTGAGAGTTCTGCTTTAGCTAGAGACAAAATTTAAACGGTTTTATAAGCTTTAGAGTGTTTCCTATTCGATAACAATTTTTAATTGCATATATTAGCAACTTTTGACAAAAATTTATCATGGTTTATATGGGTGCCGAATTCCTCCAGAAGGGGCAGTATTCAGGGCTAGCCCCAATTAACATGGTCTATAGACATCTAGAGGGGGTATTAACATGGTCTATAGACATCCAGATGGGGTATTAACATGGTCCATAGACATCTAGATGGGGTATTAACATGGTCCATAGACATCCAGTTGGGGTATTAACGTGGTCTATAGACATCTAGAGGGTGTATTAACATGGTCTATAGACATCTAGAAGGGGTATTAACATGGTCTATAGACATATAGAGGGGGTATTAACATGGTCTATAGACATCTAGAGGGTGCCAAATGTTGTTGACTTTTCTTCTGCCTTCAACACAATCCAGCCTTACATTCTGGCACAGAGACTCAGTCGGGAATTCTCCTTAGATGGGGGGCTGGTTTTGTGGCCGACGCTCACAGCGAGTGAAAATAGGTCCCCACGTGTCGGACATACGCAACACCAACACAGGCTCTCCTCAGGGATGTGTTTTGTCCCCACTCCTGTACATCTTGTACACTAATAGTTGTACTAGTTCCCATCCTGACAGACACCTCGTTAAATTCACTGATGACACTGCCTTGATCAGCCTGTTGCATGATGATGAGGAACATCATGGCCCGGTCCAAGATGACTTTGTAGAGTGGTGTGAGGAATCACACTTGGTCCTCAGTACCAACAAGACCAAAGAGATGTGCATAGACTTCAGGAAGTGTACAACACCTACCTCTGCAACATCTATCAGAGGTCAGAACATAGAGATTGTAGAGGAATAGAGATACCTGGGTGTCTTCTTGGACGATAAGCTTCAGTGGAGTAAATGTACAGACCTGATCTACAAAAAGAGCCAACAGAGACTGTACTTTCTCAACAAGTTGGGATCTTTAATGTAGACTGTGCTTTACTGACTCTGTTTTACAAATCCTTCATTGAGAGTATTTTAACTATTTGTATTGTTTGTTGGTTTGGCAATTCCACTGTCAGCCAGATAAATATGATGAGAAGGATTATCACCACAGCAAGCAAGGTACTTGGAGTCAAACAGACATGCCTGGATGAGATCTTTAAGGTCAGGGCCCTCCACAAGGTACTGGGAGTCAAACAGACAGGCCTGGATGAGATCTTTAAGGGCAGGGCCCTCCACAAGGTACTGGGAGTCAAACAGACAGGCCTGGATGAGATCTTTAAGGCCAGGGCCCTCCACAAGGTACTGGGAGTCAAACAGACAGGCCTGGATGAGATCTTTAAGGTCAGGGCCCTCAGCAAGGCTCACAAAATCATTTTAGACCCAAGCCACCCCCTGTACCTGCACTTTGAAGTACTCCCCTCTGGGCACACCTCAGCAGGAAAAACACAACTAGACAATAATTTGTGCCAGGTGTGATATCCCTCCTAAATAGATCAGGCTAATGTTCCTATCGACTCAGTAAGGCCAGCAGGCTAGTCTTTTTTTATACATAAAAAAATGTTTTCAGTGGTATATAACTGTTATGAAAGTTGTATTGTCAATTTTGTTTTGAATTTAAACGCCACTTTAAACGTGTACATGACACTGCAACAAAATTTCCCCAGGGGGACAATAAAGTCAGTAAGTAAGTAAGTAAATGGATTAGAATGGGTAGTGTCTGTAGATATACATGCTGGTTATATAGTGAATGGGTAGTGTCTGTAGATATACATGCTGGTTATATAGTGAATGGGTAGTGTCTGTAGATATACATGCTGGTTATATAGTGAATGGGTAGTGTCTGTAGATATACATGCTGGTTATATAGTGAATGGGTAGTGTCTGTAGATATACATGCTGGTTATATAGTGAATGGGTAGTGTCTGTAGATATACATGCTGGTTATATAGTGAATGGGTAGTGTCTGTAGATGTACATTGTGGTTATATAGTGAATGGGTAGTGTCTGTAGATATACATGCTGGTTATATAGTGAATGGGTAGTGTCTGTAGATATACATGCTGGTTATATAGTGAATGGGTAGTGTCTGTAGATATACATTGTGGTTATATAGTGAATGGGTAGTGTCTGTAGATATACATGCTGGTTATATAGTGAATGGGTAGTGTCTGTAGATATACATGCTGGTTATATAGTGAATGGGTAGTGTCTGTAGATATACATGCTGGTTATATAGTGAATGGGTAGTGTCTGTAGATATACATTGTGGTTATATAGTGAATGGGTAGTGTCTGTAGATATACATGCTGGTTATATAGTGAATGGGTAGTGTCTGTAGATATACATTGTGGTTATATAGTGAATGGGTAGTGTCTGTAGATATACATGCTGGTTATATAGTGAATGGGTAGTGTCTGTAGATATACATTGTGGTTATATAGTGAATGGGTAGTGTCTGTAGATATACATGCTGGTTATATAGTGAATGGGTAGTGTCTGTAGATATACATTGTGGTTATATAGTGAATGGGTAGTGTCTGTAGATATACATGCTGGTTATATAGTGAATGGGTAGTGTCTGTAGATATACATTGTGGTTATATAGTGAATGGGTAGTGTCTGTAGATATACATTGTGGTTATATAGTGAATGGGTAGTGTCTGTAGATATACATTGTGGTTATATAGTGAATGGGTAGTGTCTGTAGATATACATGCTGGTTATATAGTGAATGGGTAGTGTCTGTAGATATACATGCTGGTTATATAGTGAATGGGTAGTGTCTGTAGATATACATGCTGGTTATATAGTGAATGGGTAGTGTCTGTAGATATACATTGTGGTTATATAGTGAATGGGTAGTGTCTGTAGATATACATGCTGGTTATATAGTGAATGGGTAGTGTCTGTAGATGTACATTGTGGTTATATAGTGAATGGGTAGTGTCTGTAGATATATATGCAGAAGTATCCAATGTAGAGGAACTGCCGACAAGCAGAAGTATCCAATGTGGAGGAACTGCCGACAAGCAGAAGTATCCAATGTAGAGGAACTGCCGACAAGCAGAAGTATCCAATGTGGAGGAACTGCCGACAAGCAGAAGTATCCAATGTAGAGGAACTGCCGACAAGCAGAAGTATCCAATGTGGAGGAACTGTCTAGGTCGGAAATAATAGGCTCTACATGTGGTCTTTATCTCTGTGGGATCAGATATCAGTCCCTTAGTAGAAGAGCCCATCAGCTGTACTGATGATGTCTCCTCAACACAGCTGTGTGAGCCGTAGCACCAGTAAGGGGCTAATAATATGTTTATCGTACCCTCTGCATAATGAATTCTGCTCTAACGTCAACAACAGGTCGTTAACTTCCAGTCTATTTGTTTTTTAGCTCAAATTCTCTCTCTGTTGAATAGTTGTTTTTAACAGAGTCTTCCAGCATTTTTCCAATTCACTTTTATTCTAAAGTCTTAATTTTCTGTGTTATTTTTCCATCCTAACCAGGTCTTAAGCCTCATATAACATAATAATAACAATTATTAATAATAATAACAATTTGTAATAATAATAATTATTAATAATAATAAATAATAATTAATAATAACAATTAATAATAAACAACAATAAATAATAATAATAATAATAATAATAATTAATAATAACAATAATAATAAATAGTAATAATAAATAGTAATAATAAATAGTAATAATAAATAGTAATAATAATAACAATAATAATAACAATAATAATAAATAGTAATAATAAATAGTAATAATAATAACAATAATAATAAATAGTATAATTTTATAATAATAATAAATAATAATAAATAGTAATAATAAATAGTAATAATAATAAATAGTAATAATAAATAGTAATAATAAATAGTAATAATAAATAGTAATAATAAATAGTATAATTTTATAATAATAATACTAAATAATAAATAATATTAATTAATAATAATAATAATAAATAATAATAATAATAAATAATATTAATTAATAATAATAATAATAAATAATAATAATAATAAATAATATTAATTAATAATAATAATAATAAATAATAATAATAATAAATAATATTAATTAATAATAATAATAATAAATAATAATAATAATAAATAATATTAATTAATAATAATAATAATAAATAATAATAATAATAAATAATATTAATTAATAATAATAATAATAAATAATAATAATAATAAATAATATTAATTAATAATAATAAATAATAATAATAAATAGTATATTTTAGTAATAATAAT